>NC_051138.1:15953111-16228457 GCF_014839805.1 Manduca sexta
GTAAAGCAAAAATCTGAGGTAGGAAAAATTTTATATTTTAATATCTATGATATGAATTCTTGTACAAATACAATCTGCACTAGTCCGGTTTTAATAATACTTTGAATTATTACCTGGCCAGAAAAATAGAAAACCGGCTAGATGACGATGCCACTTTTGCTTTTCCATTTTAAATTTGTCGTAGTCTATACAATAAATTAGTTCCATATTTTATTATAACATGTCGCTATGTTTTTTCCTGGTCAGATAGATTTAACATATTTTTTGTATACAACTAGAAAACGTGCCATACTGTTCGCCAGATGGTAAGTGTCACCGCCGCCACATACAGTAATAGTACCATCGGAAATTAGATTTACATTGTAAATCACTCTTCACCTACAGACAGAGGTTCTTTTTTAAATGCGAGCACGGCAAAGTGACTCAACTGCACTTGATGGTAAGTGGAGTGGGGTACGATAGAATGTCGACTGAGGAGTGATCTTCGACAGTCGACACAATTATGGCGGCCTGTTGGAACCGGATATACACAGGCTGATCCCGGAACGCGACTTACGTGGGCCAATATGGCGGGTTTTAACACCTTGTGTACGGTGGTCGCTATCTGGACTAATATAAAACATATCCTACCAACAGCAAAAACATATTGCTAATGCCAATATTCAACAACGCTACTAGAAAGTAAACAAACGTCCCCGCCAATTGAACCCGCGCCCCGCGCTCCGGCCGGTTTATCGCTGGCGCCACAAAGGTTGTCGCGATACGTCACAGCGAGTTCTATGTGGAAAATGCAAACTTGTTTGTGTGCCTAGTGCCCATCATTTATGGAGTAAATGTACGAAACATCTGTATATAACTATTTCCAAGGCAACAAATGTTCCTACATTTTCTAGTCCTGTAGTTTTCTAGTAATGGATAATAATCTGTAATGTACTGGGAACGGTTTTGTATTTGCCTTCATTGTTGCCTTCCTTCTTTGGCATTACGCGTGCAACAGACTATTATACCTATAGGATTTGTGTCACGACTATTTCTCGCCTAAATATAGCTACGTTTGAAGTTTACGAGCAATATGTCTCCGCCTCGTTTTTGCTATTATTTTTGTAACAGGCACAGCAATATACATAAAATTAAAACAAAAAACTATCTAAGAAGCCTTTTTGTGTTATACAAATGATAGAGAATTATTTATTGAATAATATTTTTTTATCTAGTTAGTTGTTTCAAAATGTATGTATTTTATTGTGATGTACTTTTTCCGACTGTGACAACAACCTCACTGCCTGGCAAGAAGTTCATGGCAATCGGTGTGAGTTAATAATTAGTTATAAAAACACATAAGGTACCTAGTCATATTTTGTAATACTGTTTAGACAGGAAAAATGTACCCTGGGACCATCACCCATTTCAAAGCAACCCTACTTACACAAAAGCCTTGATTTTGAAAGCATCCTTTTTTACTACGTAACTATTAACTTATTAATTTGTTTTCTTTGTTTTAAAGTTTTTATTATCTTCAATGCATGCGTATGGTTTAGCAATTTTATGCTTATGTGTCACGTTTGGAACGCAAACGATATAAGCGTAATCGTGAGTTTCCTTATGTCATACATACCTAAATGTTAGGAAATCGTTCCTCTTTATTAATAATTAATTCGTACTTAGTTTAATTACAGCACAAGAAAAAACCTTTTAACAATACAATAAAGTTTATAATCGCTAAATTTCTTTGTACAAATGTTTTTATACAGCTAAATGACGAGATTTACAAGCCTTTCCCCTGATGGCTGGCGCCGCGACTAGTCACGGCTGCCCATAAACAGCTGTCACATCTAGAACTTTGAATTGCAAATTGTTGCATTGTGTTTGTCATACTGAGACATAGAATGCTGTTTCTCATAAAGCCCTCCGGCAGTCAGTCTTTGAACTTGCTCTTAAATTAGAACCATATAGCTCTTTCGGTTGATATTTCCTAACATTCCTGTATCCTCATCAACTTTACTGGTGCAGTCTCCCTCGCCGATGAGGATTGGCACCACAGTGGTGATGTTGCAGTAGGGCATCGGCAGCCTCACAGTCACCAGGATCTTGTACTCACTGCTTATCACCTTGCTGTACTGCACGCTTCTGTGCTCTTCCAATATCGGAACGCTAATGTTGACGCTGGTCGTGTGTCGAGACGGTACTTTCGCTGTCTCTGTCGTACAATCTTTTATTTTATGCGTTTCAATTGTTTTAGAGCCGCAATTGGATGTGTAGATTATGGTGCTGATTAGTTCCGCACGTATGCCCTTGATTCTTACAATCGATTCGTTCGTTATCATTAATTTCAATTCCACCTTTTCCCCCGGCTTTATGTACGGTTTTGGAATCTCCGCTTTTAAACTCATCTTCTGTTTGCCGGTTGAGAGCTTGAGCAGCCTCTTGGTGGCCCGGATCGCTATTGGAATGTCTGGTATCAGAGGATCCAAGTAATTGTGCACTATCACCTCCGCTTCGACGAATCTTCTCAAAACATTAAACTTGCCTATTCTCCTGACCTCCAATGTTATTCGGTACGTGACGTTGCCATTTTGCCCGCTGAACGACGGCGGGATGGTTTTCGGCAGCGTGAAAAGGAACTTATCCTCGTAAGATCCAGCGGGCAGGATTTGCACGCTGTCGTCTTTCTGGTTGAGCAGGCTCATGGCTTGCAAAACATGATTTTCTGTCCCCAAGTACGTAGTGCATGCGTCATCCGTTACCCACGAGCACCACGATTCGCCTTTAAAGGACAGCGTGATATCTTCAAACTCTGTCGGCTGATCCATCGCATATTTGACGACGCCAGAGACGATCCCGCCTGCATGATGCACACCATCCTCATTGGGTTTGTCTACTATTATTTGACACACGAATACCATAGTTGGTCGCACACTGCAACGTGTATTCAAAACAAGTTGCGAAAATAAATACGACTGAATAATATCGCGCAGAGTAAAGGGCTATTCACACGCGTCACGACAGGCGGGGATGTGAGCGGCCGAGACCGCGCGCGCGTGTACGTCGCGTGCCTCCGCTCGCCGGCTACTGGCGTTTGCGATTGTCAATATTGGCACCATAATCAATGGCATTTGCGACAAATGCTAATTACGCAATATCTTGAATGACGATATATAAATCACTATTATTATGCTTCGTGTACGTCTTTGTTGTATCTGCGTCGTCTCGTGCGCATGCGTGTCTACCCCGTCACGTTGCTGAGAGAATACACTTAATGAATAAGCGTAGATAGGGCATTCAATATTACAAACATTATTTAATTCGTAAGCGAGACAAATATACGGTTTTATTCGGAAAGTGAGTGAGATGGCAACAGTAGGCGTAGAAACACTAGCTGGGGAATTTTGTTTGGCTGTAAACGCTTGGTATTGCACCCGGTCAGCGATTGACTAGGCAGAGCGCCACAGAATTATATATTATGTACATATAGATACGCTATCAGCAACTTGTTTACTCGGCAATGTGATTTAATACCTAAATCCGCGAGTGTTATATTTCTTTGAAATTATTTCTTTACTTGTTTTTAGTTCGATAAAATAATATGATGTTGCAATTTTTCTAGGCAGTTTGTTTTGATACACAATTTTATACAGTAATTACTGTTTAGATTGTGAAGTATTGCCTTCTTGATTTATGAGCAGTGTAGTTACTGTTAAAATCGAGAGAAACTGGTTCTAATTTTTAGGGCGATTATTTCAAAAGCGTCTACTTCATTTTAGAGGGATATAAAGTTTACTAAATTTAAATACATATTCAGCTATCCTTCTGGAGATACATGAGCGTGAGCCTATATTCTTATTGAAACGGTAGTCATGTGACCGTTGATAGTTGACGAGTATTGAAATACCTTACGTGGTCCTTCTGAAGTAGCGTGAAGGAGTCTTAGTAGGACGACATGATTATTCCGTGTGGCATGAGATAGCCATCTGTTGCAATAAGATATTAAGAACGGCATCGCGTTTACCATCAGGTGCAGTGCAGTCACTTTTTTGTGCCAGAAAAAAGAAAATACTTTCGTTAAATAACAGCCAGTATGTACTCTATAACTATTGAGAATTTTATAAATAGTTGAACTAATATAAATCTTTGCATCACAGTGGTCAATATTTGGAGGGTGCTAGTTGGTTCAAGTGGAGGCTACCTCCAGGAGCCGTTGCCGATGCAGCTGGTGTACCCCCTCACGCCCATACACTTCAAACCGATCAGGGCCACTGGCAAGCGTTTGAAGAGTTAGTATCAAAACTACACAGATTTAATATGACTGAGGATAATTACATGGGATTATTGCTATGTTTATATTGCCTTTGAAGACATTAATCAACACTACTATAATCAATTAATCATTTACTACAAGGAGAAGGTTTGTCCACAATATCCGAAAAAAGGTTCTTTCCTCCCGAGACGTGGAATGTCCGAGTGGATATAACAGCGTAGGTATGTGCGCTCAGTAAGAGATATAAATAAATTCGATCAATCTGCCAAAAAATTATAGCAGTTGAATGTTCATCTTGAATCGAGAACTTCGTAGATTGTTGATACATAGCGATATATCCTGGTTTAAAGGTCATGGCAAGGGGTTTTCTCCAGTAGTTAATCATCAAGCTAGCTGACACATTGTGCGCATTAATGATAGTAAGACAATTCCTAATGTTTGGTAATAATTTTCTGCTGACCGGTACTTGTGGATAAGAATCGATTGCTAAAGGCGATTAACAACTTATGACCAAGAAGCAAGTTTGTTCCACAATTATTCACTGTGTATATTGTTATGTGTCAGATCGTTACATCTGCCCGTGTTACTACTACCCGATGCGCAAGGGGAGCGTTCGTGGTCGCAGTGGACCTTCCCTCCGGCAAGGAGACCTCTGACTTCTGGGTCAAGAGGGGCACCGCGCTTCTCTGCACCCTCGCTACTTAGTTATGAAGTGTAGTCAATTAGTTATACAATAAATTAGTCATAACAATGTGTTTGTATTATTGTAGTGTTTTTGTTTTGTTACTATAAGTACTTACCTTTTAAAGCATCGATTGATAAAGGATTATTGGATTAGAGTACAGTAAAATACGATATTTTTTATGATAACTCGTTAGACAGAAAAACAAATTTATACCAAACATTTTACTTGGTGTTTCGATTGGCTTTAGAGATAAATCTAGATTACATTCGCAGGTGTTTTTTTGTCAAGTATAAACGTGCAAGTCGTTCGCTGGATAGAAGTGTATGCTAACTGAACAAGGCTGCAATTATCACATTTCTTCTTTTTTTTACTATAATAGAGTTTAGGTTCCAATAAAAATAAAGTCTTATAATGTCGGCCACCCACGCAGCTGGTCCAGGCTGATGAAGACTGGCTTGCTGTTGATGTCGCAGGAGCAGTAGCATCTGCCGCTGTTAGACCCGTCGCTCACTACAAGGGTTTTATAGTTCACCTCCGTTTCGATCGCTTGTTGTACGTCTGGAATTATTTTTATTAAAATTTTGTTACTTATGGTTCACAGTTCGAAGATGTGGTTGTATTGAATAAAAAAATACGCTGAAAATATTTTGACTTATTATTTTTGCTCGCGATTCCGCCCGCGGCTCCCCGTTGCAAGGATAAAAGTAACAGGTTATATTAATAAGTAAAATTGATTAAAAAATGGTCTTACCATGTATGCTACTACTTCGAGAGAGGTCGTAACGTCCTCGCCTCTCAGAGTAACTATCCCTCTCACTCCAACTGTTAGACCTAGTAATTTGTGCAGTATCTTCACTATTTTGGGATTGTAGGCCTTCATCGCCGTTGGTTGAATATGGTTTCTTAAAATTTGGGTGCTTACGAGTAACTATAGGTTGCTCTTCATCTGTTTTATGTTTAGATTGATTATCATTGGATTTCATTAAAGATTGGTCTAGTTTATCTTGTTTAGCATTAATAGCAGGCTTATCAACATTAGGTACTGCTCTAGGTAGTGGTTCTAGATTAGGTTTTTGCGTGATTGCAACTTGATCAGGCTTTGGTGCGAACTTAGGCACGTCTTGATTTAGTTGCCTTGATTGTTTATTTTCAGTAGAATCGGTTGGTTTAGCTTTCTCAGGTACTACTACAAGGTTAGGTTCTTGATCAGGTTTGGTTGGAGGCTTCATTGTGATAGGTTTAATAATGTTCGTTTTTACTACTTCTTGGTGAGGCTGCTTCATTGGCTCCTTTTGAGCAGATTCTGCCTTAGATTTATTTTGATCAGGTATTTCAGTAGTTTTAGGTTCTTGAACGGGTTCATTCGTAGGCTCATCTGACGGTTCAGTCGCAGGTTTAATTGTAACATAATCTTGATCTGGCTGCTTAGGAGACTTGTCTTGTATAGATTGCAATATGGGTTTACCTTGTATGGTTGCAGATTTATTTTGGCCAATTGTGGTAATAGCCACTTCATCTGGATTATCTTGTTTAGGTTCAGATGCAAGTTTGTCTGTATAAGGTGTGGCTGGTGTTCTCTTGTCACCAATGTTTATTGCTGGTGTATCTTGGTCGGACATAGGTTTATGATTACTAGGTTTGCTTTTATTACACGTAGATTCAGTTTGGTCAGGTTTGATTACAGATATATCTTCGGGAGCCTTAAATGTATTTTCATTTAGGTTAAGTTTATTTATGTTATCTTTATCATTGTCAGATTTAATTAAGGGCTTATTTATGGACAAAGGTTTATCTTGGTTAGCTTTCTGTAGGGTTTCACTTAGATGAGGTTTATCCTTTTGGGATTTAGTGTATACCAGTTGAATTGTAGGAATAGTTTCATGCGAATTCAATATAGGAATATTTTGTTTTGGTATAACTAAAGGCCTATCTTCATTAGTTTTAGGTTCCAGTTTAGTTGTTTCATCGCTCTTAGGTAATCTTGTAAGTTTATCTTGGTGAGGTAAGATACTACTCTCATCTTGACCAGGTTTGTATGCAGGATTGTTCGCGTCAACTTTAGTGTCAGTCTTGCCTTGATCAGATTTCGTTACGGGTTTTTCATGCTCAGGTAAAGTTTCACGTTTTATTTGATTAGGATGACTATTACCATTATCGTTTTTAGGTATGCTAGTAGACTTATCTTGATTAGATTGTGGTGTAGATTCATCAGTGCTCACATTAGGCGATGTCGTATCTTGTGTGGGTTTAGTTATTTTTTCTTGATGGAATTCTGTCGGTTTATCTTGGTCGGATTGTACTGAAATTTTATCTTGCTGAGATTTATTGAAACTATCTGTTTGTTGAATTGTTGCCTCAGTTTGACTAGGCAATGATTTTAGTACATCTTGAACTTGATCTTTTGTTTCTTGTTCGTTCTTTGTTTGCTTATGATCGGATTGTTTTGTTGATTCTTGACTATGCAATGGTGATGTAATTTCTCTTTGCTCATGCTTAGTCCACTCACTCTCTTGATAGGTATGTGATGAATCTTTTGTGTGAGGTGTTTGATTCTGGAAACCTTCGTTGTCTTTGTTATGTGGCTCTGGCTGAGGGTACTTAGATTGATTTGCTTGATATTGGTCTAGTTGCAGATCGTCTGGACTGGATAATTTAGGTTTACTCCTATGTAGTGTTGTAGAGGACAGATTTTGTACCGGCTGTCGTAGGAGCTTATCTTGCCCTGGCTGGTTTAGAGGCTTATTTTGTCCTGGATGAAGTTGGGATTTATCTTGATCTGGCTCGTATAGAGATTTACTTGGTCTTGACTGTGGCTGGGTATTATCTTGTTCCAGGTGGTTCAGGGGCTTATCTTGTACTGGCCCTGTTTGTAGCATAGGCTTATCTTGATCCGGTTGTAAAAGTGGTTTATCTTGGGCTGGTTGGGGCAAGGGTTTATCTTGTTCTGTCTGTGTCAGCGTCTTGTTTTGTTCCGGTTGTAAAAGTGGTTTATCTTGGGCTGGTTGGGGCAAGGGCTCATCTTGTTCTGTCTGTGTCAGCGGCTTGTTTTGTTCCGATTGTAGAAGCGGTTTATCTTGTCCTGATTGGGGCAAGGGCTGATCTTGTTCCGGTTGTGGCGAGGACTCATCTTGTTCCGGTTGTGGAAGTTGTTTATCTAGTGGTTGTGGCATGGTCTCATCTTGTCCTATTTGTACCAGCGGCTTGTTTTGTTCCAGTTGTGGAAGTGGTTCATCTTGTTCTGGTTGTGGCAACTGCTCATCTTGTTTTGTCTGTGTCAGCGGCTTGTTTTGTTCCAGTTGTGCAAGTGGTTTATCTTGTCCTGATTGGGGCAAAGGCTGATCTTGTTCCGGTTGTGGCGAGGACTCATCTTGTTCCGGTTGTGGAAGTGGTTTATTTTGTCCTGATAGGGGCAAGGGCTCATCTTGTCCTGGTTGTGGCGAGGACTCATCTTGTTCCGGTTGTGTAAGTTGTTTATCTTGTCCTGATTGGGGCAAGGCCTCATCTTGTTCTGTCTGCGTCAGCGGCTTGTTTTCTTCCGATTGTAGAAGTGGTTTATCTTGTCCTGATTGGGGCAAGGGTTCATCTTGTTCTGTCTGCGTCAGCGTCTTGTTTTGTTCCGGTTGTAAAAGTGGTTTATCTTGGGCTGGTTGGGGCAAGGGCTCATCTTGTTCTGTCTGTGTCAGCGGCTTGTTTTGTTCCGATTGTAGAAGTGGTTTATCTTGTCCTGATTGGGGCAAGGGTTCATCTTGTTCTGTCTGTGTCAGCGTCTTGTTTTGTTCCGGTTGTAAAAGTGGTTTATTTTGGGCTGGTTGGGGCAAGGGCTCATCTTGTTTTGTCTGTGTCAGTGGCTTGTTTTGTTCCGGTTGTGGAAGAAGTCCATTGTTCTTCGGTCGTGAAGGTGGCTGATCTTGATCAAATTCTGTAGTAGTCCGATCTGTGTTGCTTTGTGTTGTAGTTTGATCTTGAGCCGGTTTCTCTTGTAATGACTGATCTTCATCCTGCGATATCGTATTATTTTCGTCAGCATTTTTATTGGTTTTCTTATAATCTTTCCATGAATCACTTTCTTTATTTATCTGTGATTGTTTAATTAGTGTGATCGTTTGCTTGTGTTTAGGACGAGGTCCTAAAGGTTTACTTTGAGATTGTGGTGCAAATTCATTCTGCTTTGTTAATATAGAAGGTTTATCATCTTCTGCTTGCGAGAAAGGTGGATTTCGACTGAAGTCTGCGTAGGATTGATCCTCATCTGGCAATGTAGGAGGTTTATGTTGATTTGGTAGTAAAAGCAGGTGATCATCACTTGGTTGTAGTGGTGTTTGATTTTGTCTTAGCTTGTTTTGCATAGGTGGTAAAGATGAATTTCGAGTCTGTTTTACAGGGGTTACGTCTTGATCCGATTTTGTTAGTGAAGGATTTCGTACTGGCTGTAAAGGGATGTGATGACCTCGATGTGATTGAAAAGATTTATGTGAATTTATTTGATCATCTTGCGGAGATGGTTGGCCGTACGACAGATTCGATGTGTGGTTTTTTCTTCATTTGGCTTTATTGCTGGTTCATCTTGACTTGTTAAATGTATTAGTTCCCCAGGATCAGTGGTATCATCGTCAATATACGCATCTTCGTTTCTCCAAAACTCCTCTTCTTCCTCTTCTTCTTCTAAATCATATGAATATTCTAATCGATTACTTTTTTTGTTAGATATAAAGTCGTCTTTAGTTACATTCTCTTCAGCCTTGATATTATCTACAATAACAGATTCTTGTTCAAATTGATTTTCGACGTTCCAATTCTTTGTATTAGATTCTGATACGTTATCATTTGTTACAGATGATTTACTTCGATAGACGGTCGTATCTTGTTTATCATTTATTTGGCGGCTATGTTGTTTGACCCAATCTTGTTCTGTTTGTGATTGTTGGTTTATGTAAGACTCTTGTCGGCTTTGTTGTGATGAAGCCGAAGTTTGTTTTTGCGATTGTTTATTGAATTCGTCTGTAGAAGTTATTGACGATTCATTGGATTCTTTATGGCTCGAAACTTGCTGGTTTTGACGCTGCGGAACATTCCGAATATCTTTATGATTTGACGATGTCTCTTGATTGGTTTCTTTCTGTATGTTTGGTGCATTTATAGACAAAGATAATTCTTTGTTATCTATATCAACCTGAGTTTTAATAAGTGAATTTTCTTTGCTCAAGGCTTTGTTATTCTGGTCACTAAGTTCTTGATTGGTTGATTTATCATTTGATGTTTTATCGTTAAGGTCCTTATTTGATTGTTTTGAAAATTTAACGCCCACGGAAAAGTCGTTACTTAGTTGGTTTTCATGCAGCAAGTTTTTAAGTTCTTGATCTAACACATCTTTTTGGGATTCCTGTTCATTTTTCAACAATTTATGTACATCGGTATTCTCATGGCTTTGCTGTAATTGACTTAAAAATTTGAAGTCTTCATTGTTGTTAGCTATCCCGTGATTGATTAGCGTCTTAAGCTCATTTCTTCGATTTGGTAGATTACGTCCATTATGCTTCTGATTTATTTGGGGTTCGTCTATATTGGGAGCATAATTTTTGAAACTCTTCTTTATCGCTGAATCACGGAAAAATGCGTCCGGATCTACGTACGAACTCTTCGCTACCGGACTTTGGAAAAGGTTTGTACGTAGAAGGCTCTTGTGGTCACCGTGATCTGGAAGAATAATTTGTTTGTAATTTTTTCTGCATAATGAACTAGAATAATTATAGTACGCAGATAAATGGGCTAATTTTGGAATATATTTGGATGTTGTTTTCTTATTATTTATCAAATTTGTTTTTGTTTATTAGAAAAACACAAAAGTTGTTTGTGTTTAGATCCTTGGCACGTTATTACATACCTCGAATGAATAACTGTATACAGTAGTTACATAGGTACAATATATTGAACGCTTTATGAGGAACAATTAATGTTTTAATATTATATATGCGCAATATCCTGTGATACATACATGTAAATATTTGAACAATTCATAACGTTACATAGGAGTACAACAGCTATGCAAACAATTGTAATCAATACCTACACATTATAAAATATTTAAGTGTTCGCAATGTTAAAATAACTCGATTTTTCTTCAATAAATTTTAATTAATGGGATTATTTGTTGTTTTTTTAACTGAGTCATCTGAATTCAGCAAAAAAACATAACTGTTTTGTTAATTTCAGCCTATGTGATGGTCTTTTCGCTGAATTTCCTATTTAATATGTCGGGATCGCACAAAAAATATTTTTGATCAGTGTATCTTCCTCGGCGCCTTCACTGACAGTCACTTCAATAATTTCATTTGGGAAAGAAACTTTTTGGACGATATCGCCAATTAAGGCTGGTAAAAATTAAAGTAAAAACACACCCCGTTATATTTTTATTATGAAATTTATAAGTTATAATATTTTGATTGATGATGATTATGTTAGCATGCCTATTATACATACTGTATGTTTCTGTAAAGTGCAACGCAGCAAATACCTACGTGCCTTAATAACTTTTTTAATAAAAGTGAACATTTACTCACGCGACTCGAAGATTTGAGAGTTGACTTGCGACAATTGCACCTGGAAAGAAGAAAATCTGTTAGTATTATATGTGTTAGCGTATCTAGGGTTTTCAGAGGGTACCTATTATAACTTCGAAACAACTTGATTTAAATCAGTTGTTTCATTCGATGCGGAGTCAATGGAATTTGTTCCATGACGCACGAAATTAAACAATTGCGATGCGTCTCTAGCCTCTACATCGACCTCAAACGAAAATATAGCGATCAAAATAATCCATAAACTGTACGATGAAACTTTGTACTGATTACTCCATTGCTGTGATCGAATAGGACATATAATTCAGAATCATTGAAAGAGTAAATTTGCTATACAACTACAACTAATCAAACCTTTTGAAAGTCTACGTCTTGATCTATTTTTATTATCTATTTCTTGCGTTTATTATTAGTTATTTATTATTATTATTTATTTATTAGTCATAGCTCCATTACGTGCGCTTGAGCACTTGCTATATACTCCTGTCAGTCTTTGAGGATATATACCAAACATATTATAATTAACATCTGTCTAGTAAATATAAATAAATTGAGTACAAATTTTTCCCCATTTCGATATTCAATAAAACAATACTTGGAATTACCATAATCAAAATATAAATTAACCGAATGACGAGAGAAACAGATTGCTCGCTCGATGATACCTAAACACCCAACAACATGCTCGTAATGTAACGACCAGAATCAACCATATTTATACTCTTTGACTTAGATGATAAGGCGTAGCGAATTTTGTCTGCAATGTACACTCAGCTAAATAAGTAGCTGGATGAATTCAAAACCTCAAAACTGATTTTGTGGTTGACTACTTCACTGCGGAAGGTAATCATGTCACTTGTTACTTGGCGATGATTGTATACAAGCGATAGTACGTACTCTAGCAGAGTTTTATAGCCTGGCAAGGAAAATAAAATACCTCGCCATATTGTGGTAAAATATGGAACTAATTTCTTGTACTGATTTTTTTTACTTTAAAACTAGAAGGCAAAAGTGGCGCCTCCACGGCAGATTTTTTGTTTTCCGGGTCAAGCTTTAAGCAAAACTATCTTGTATAACCAATAGATCTAGAAATAACAATTAAAAATTTTACTGCATTACACTATGGTCTCTAAAATGATAATCTAACTCCTGGTAATGCAGACCATGTTATGAAAAGGAAAACCATGTCATTCTTATAATAATTCGTTATTAATACACCAAGAATTACCACAATAATTGGAGATGGTGTGGTGCGAACAATAATTGTCAAACACTTGTACAATATTTGTATAGGAACAATAGTTTGTATATTCGATACGTTTACTTAATCACTTACGTCGCATGTGGAATTTCAAAATTACTTTGTGTAAATTTGCTGGTGGTAGGATATATTTTATATCCGCCCGTATAGCGACCACCGTACAACAAGATGTTAAAACCCGCCATGGTGGATCACGTAAATGTGTCGCGTTCTGGGATCAGCCTGTGTATATTCGGTTCCGATGCTGGCATAATAGGCTACCGGACTCATTTTGGTTCTTTACTATTATCGAATATTTACATAATATAAATTATAACACAGAAGGAATTATTAAAATCCGGTAAAAAATCAACAAGTTATAAGACTTAGAATTTCGGTGGAAGGGGTAATTAACAAGAAATAGAAAAGAGACGAAATATCCACATGTGACGTCATTGGGAATTACGACTCGTGCGAAAAAAAGAGATGAAGCGATATCCCCACATCGCGCCCACTTCTACACATTACAATATTTTAAATATGAATTACTCGCTCATTCTTTAACCAATATTTATGCAGTTTTCGCAGGAGTGCTTCTTTTTCGTATTATTAACCATTAAATATAGAATAATGTACAAAATCAAGCATAGGCCGGTCCCCTATTGTGTCGACTGCCGAGGAGTAATCATCTCTCGTCAGTCGACTTTATATTGGACCTCATTCCACTTACCATAAGGTGTAGAAGGATCTTAGCTGTGGCGGTATAAAAAATATCCATAGAAGTAAAATATTAATTTAATTGTAGTTGCTGTGTTGTCGAATGTAACAGACAACATCTTTTATCTTCCGATAAAATAGTTTTGCTTCCGTTAATGCTTCGGTGGTGTTGTATAGCGGTTACAGTACTTGGGTTTGAATTGAACAGTATTACCTGGGGATCTGAAATTTGTGCCTAATATCGCGATAAGCTCTCCACCTATATCGTGATATAATCGTGGGATGGAATAGTGGATGCTCTAGTTGTTGGTTCTAGTACCACTTCGCGTAAAAAGGCTTGTCAGTGTGTTTTGGTTATTCTCTTGAACGACTGGACCAATTCTGATGGATTTTTATGAACCTTATAAATCCCAACATTGGGTAGTTATAATTTCAAGATTATATTATGGTGTAAGGTTTCCTTGTGGATTATATTGCACAAGGAACCTTTAATACATGGCTAAAAATCCTATGTTGTAGACCGCCGAAAGACGTAAATTTTCCCTGTAGGTATCTGAACTGCCTTTGGGACTCTTAGCGAAAAGACTCGAGCGAGCAGAGCAAGGAGTAGAAGGTTATAATAAACATAGCCAACAGTTGCATACAATTCTGTCAACTAAGATGAAAGGCTTATCTTGTGTATATTGACTATATAATAAATTCCTTCCTAACTGAATTTCGACTACGGCGGCCAATCCCAACGATGGTCAGCTCAGTATGCAGGATGTATTACAGTGCACGAAACGGCAATCCGACATGATCGGAGAGAGATCAGAATTATATATGACTAGCTTTTGCCCGCGGCTCCGCCCGCGTTATACAGTTTTTCAGGCTAAAGTTTTCCGTTATAAAAGTAGTAGTTTCCCGGGAGCCTCTCAAACTGTCTCCATACCAAATTTCATCTTAATACGTTGGGTAGTTTTTGAGTTTAACACGTTCAGGCAGATAGATGCAGCGGGGACTTTGTTTTATAATATATTTTTTAGAACTTTTTAAGAGGAATAATCCCGTCATACATCATTGTTGCATAACTTTAACCGTTTACGCAGCGCACGCAACGGAAGCTCTCAAAACTAATAATTTTTCCCCGTTTTTGCAACATGTTTCATTACTGCTCCGCTCCGATTGGTCATAGCGTGATGATATATAGCCTATAGCACTCCAGGAACAAAGGGCTATCCAACACAAAAAGATTTTTTTAGTTCAAACCGGTAGTTCCTGAGATTAGCCATTACTGCTCCGCTCCTATTAGTCATAGCGTGATGATATATAGCCTATAGCACTCCAGGAACAAAGTGCTATCCAACACAAAAATATTTTTTTCAGATCGATCTGATAGTTCCTGAGATTAGCCATTACTGCTCCGCTCTTATTGGTCATAGCGTGATGATATATACCCCATAGTACTCCACGAACAAAGAAATATCCAACACAAAAATATTTTTTCAGTTTGAACCGGTAGTTCCTGAGATTAGCCATTACTGCTCCGCTCCTATTGGTCATAGCGTGATGATATATAGCCTATAGCACTACACTAATAAAGAGCTATCCAACACAAAAAGAATTTTTCAGTTCGAACCGGTAGTTCCTGAGATTAGTCATTACTGCTCCGCTCCTATTGGTCATAGCGTGATGATATATAGCCTATAGCACTCCACGAATAAAGGGCTATCCAACACAAAAACAATTTTTCAGTTTGGACCGGTAGTTCCTGAGATTAGCCATTACTGCCCCGCTCCTATTGGGTATAGCGTGATGATATATAGCCTATAGCACTCCACGAACAAAGGGCTATCCAACGCAAAAATAATTTTTCAATTTGGACTGGTAGTTCCTGAGATTAGCGCGTTCAAACAAACAAACAAACAAACAAACAAACAAACAAACAAACAAACAAACAAACAAACAAACAAACAAACAAACAAACAAACAAACAAACAAACAAACAAACAAACAAACAAACAAACAAACAAACAAACAAACAAACAAACAAACAAACAAACAAACAAACAAACAAACAAACAAACAAACAAACAAACAAACAAACAAACAAACAAACAAACAAACAAACAAACAAACAAACAAACAAACAAACAAACAAACAAACAAACAAACAAACAAACAAACAAACAAACAAACAAACAAACAAACAAACAAACAAACAAACAAACAAACAAACAAACAAACAAACAAACAAACAAACAAACAAACAAACAAACAAACAAACAAACAAACAAACAAACAAACAAACAAACAAACAAACAAACAAACAAACAAACAAACAAACAAACAAACAAACAAACAAACAAACAAACAAACAAACAAACAAACAAACAAACAAACAAACAAACAAACAAACAAACAAACAAACAAACAAACAAACAAACAAACAAACAAACAAACAAACAAACAAACAAACAAACAAACAAACAAACAAACAAACAAACAAACAAACAAACAAACAAACAAACAAACAAACAAACAAACAAACAAACAAACAAACAAACAAACAAACAAACAAACAAACAAACAAACAAACAAACAAACAAACAAACAAACAAACAAACAAACAAACAAACAAACAAACAAACAAACAAACAAACAAACAAACAAACAAACAAACAAACAAACAAACAAACAAACAAACAAACAAACAAACAAACAAACAAACAAACAAACAAACAAACAAACAAACAAACAAACAAACAAACAAACAAACAAACAAACAAACAAACAAACAAACAAACAAACAAACAAACAAACAAACAAACAAACAAACAAACAAACAAACAAACAAACAAACAAACAAACAAACAAACAAACAAACAAACAAACAAACAAACAAACAAACAAACAAACAAACAAACAAACAAACAAACAAAACAAACAAACAAACAAACAAACAAACAAACAAACAAACAAACAAACAAACAAACAAACAAACAAACAAACAAACAAACAAACAAACAAACAAACAAACAAACAAACAAACAAACAAACAAACAAACAAACAAACAAACAAACAAACAAACAAACAAACAAACAAACAAACAAACAAACAAACAAACAAACAAACAAACAAACAAACAAACAAACAAACAAACAAACAAACAAACAAACAAACAAACAAACAAACAAACAAACAAACAAACAAACAAACAAACAAACAAACAAAACAAACAAACAAACAAACAAACAAACAAAACAAACAAACAAACAAACAAACAAACAAACAAACAAACAAACAAACAAACAAACAAACAAACAAACAAACAAACAAACAAACAAACAAACAAACAAACAAACAAACAAACAAACAAACAAACAAACAAACAAACAAACAAACAAACAAACAAACAAACAAACAAACAAACAAACAAACAAACAAACAAACAAACAAACAAACAAACAAACAAACAAACAAACAAACAAACAAACAAACAAACAAACAAACAAACAAACAAACAAACAAACAAACAAACAAACAAACAAACAAACAAACAAAACAAACAAACAAACAAACAAACAAACAAACAAACAAACAAACAAACAAACAAACAAACAAACAAACAAACAAACAAACAAACAAACAAACAAACAAACAAACAAACTCTTCAGCTTTATATAATAGTATAGATAATAATAAAATAATACAGAGACATAAAATTGTACCTGTATAGAAAACTACGCCGTGCACTTTTGTTTTACAAACTGCATACAGTAAACGCTTATTTATGCGGTCGCGTCATATTTCAATTGACAAAACATTAGAGATTAAAACCCCAATGGGAATAGAACCTATAATTTCAACTTCTAATATTGAATCATTCAGGTAGCTACTGCAACATTGTGGACTAATACTTAGTAAAACAATTATCATTAGTAATGACACTTGTATGAAACCCACTGTTATATTTTCCTTATATAGAATTGACAAATCTCTTATTATATTATACCAAATAGGTACCTATACAATAAGTGTGCGTACAGTCTTACCCGTCTTCTACGAATTTGAACATATTTTTTTACTGTATTTAAGGAAAACTTATAGACGAATAACAAATTATAATCAAAGTGATTTTCAGCAATAAGTAAAATTATGTCGCTCATTATAAACCTTAACCTATAAGATTAACAATGTCAAAAATATTCATTACAGTAATTGAGGATCTTCGCAATCCGGGCGTGTATACAAATCCACGATTCCAATAATGATGATACCCCTTATATACCACACTAATATGTAAGGATAATTAAGGAAAAATCACGACACAATATAACATAACGTTATTGAAATATTCCTCATTTAAAAGTCAATGTCCAAGTGTGAGGATGGACTACTAAACATAATGGCAAAAATAAATGCAAATGGTATATTTACATATACCATTACTATATTACTATTATTATATTACTATAATAGTATAGGTAGTTTCCTTAAACTAACAAAAAAAAACAAGAAACCCAGTAAGCCTTAGAGTGTAAGAGCTGTCTTTCCACTATTATCTAGCCGTTTTTGGAGACATTTTTGGGCTGCAGCGAAAATGCCCATCTCGGGTGCACTCCAATCCATCGTCGTATGATGCATAATTTTCACCGCTTAGACTAGGTTTGAAATACTCACAAGAACGAAGCAAAACACGATCACGGTGTCCATGTTGGTCGGCCCAAGACAGTGTCTTTATGGCCAGACGTCACGGTCGCCTTTGCCCATCGCAGCCCCACCACGACTTATATACTAAGTTGTGGCAAAATCAGCGAAACGTTACGTCATTGTCACCTGCTCAAATAAATGGAAAATCTGTTATTTAGGGCTTTAAAATTGGCTGGTTGTAGGGTACCGAATATATATACTTGATTGGGTTGTGGAGAGCGACCATGCCACATAGAATATTCTAATATAGTAGCTCGGTTACTCTCATCCCATAGAACCCATGCTAATACTGAAATTAAATAGAGAAGTTTATCACTAGATCGTGAGTAGCAATCAGGCAGGGTGGCTTTCGTGTCGGCCATCCCCTGAGGCAATGCTTGTGCTCAGGGTCTCCACACTGAATGCACGCTCATTCATGGAGAGACATTTGTTGCGGCTCGGGTACACAGTTAAGTGTATATAATATCAGCCCTGTATATACTGTCCCACTGTTGGGCATGGGCCTCCTCTACTACTGAGAGGAAATAGGCCTTAGTCCACCACGCTGGCCTAGTGCGGATTGGTGGACTTCACACACCCTCGAAAATTCCTATAAAGCATTTCTCAGGTATGCAGATTTCCTCACAATGTTTTCCTTCACCGTTAAAGAAAGGGATAATTCACAAAGAATACACACATATTTTTTTAGAAAAATCTGAGGTGTGTGCCCTTGGGATTTGAACCTGCGGACATTCGTCTTGGCAGTCCGTTCCATACCCAACTAGGCTATCGTCGCTTTTTTAAGTGTGTATACCTCATGCGAATTCACATTGACGCCTACGAGGGCTTTTTGTCCTTCCCCAACACTGCCTTCCCTAAATGTCCCCTCCCAATTTTCCTCCAGGACCCTGCAGTCGCTAAGCCGGTGATTCCAGTACCCCATTCGCAGAATTCCCACGGTGTTGACTGCGGGATCAGATGAACAAAAAAAGCTGTGCCGACCGTCTAGGGTTGTCCATCTCTTGCCGGTCAACATTTACTTTCAACCTCACCTCACTTAATACCAGAGGCTTTAGCCAAGGTGCCTTTCTCAATCGCTAAAGCTAATAGAAAGCAGAAAAAATGTATACCTAGTATTGATTTTACTATCGTATTTGATATTTCGATTTGTATTTTACAAATCTTTAACTTTAACGATTATAGAAAGGCACCTTGGTTCTAGTTTATGGTGCAGGGAAGTCACTTTCTCGTCTTAATAATAAAATATCCAAAACCGTTACAAGACGCTGGAGAAGTCGTTTTCAACCTTTTTTTATAGGGCAACAAAAACACCTTAGTTATGATGCCTTGGGCCACAATAATCAACTAAAGTGTCTGAAAACCGAATTGATATTACCGTGTTAATAATATTAAGGTTATAGCTTAAGGTCCATTTTTCATACATTTTGTTTCACCTTTAATCTGGGTAATTAAATAAGTATTGACAAGTAAAGAATTTAAATTCACGTCCGGCCTTTAAAATTTAATATGACGAAATTTTAAAGGCCGGCATATCCATGCATATTCATTATTTTTACGTTTCTTTCAACTTTAAAATTTAATTCGACGAAATTACTTGTCAATACTTGTTTAGTTACCCAGATTAAAGGTGAAACAAAATGTATGAAAAATGGACCTTAAGCTATAACCTTAATGAGTATAACTGAGCAATTTTATTATTTGGTAAAAGGTTTTTAATCTTAGTATGATTTTTTAAAGAGAGACGGGCTTCGTGCAAAAAATTCGCAGGTTGAGTATAGTTCCTTAAAAGGAATCATTCGCACATTGCATTTTAAGGTAAGAAAAGAATAGAAATCTGAAAAATTCCCAAATGAAAACCTAAAGTTACGTAAACTATTTAAAATTCCTACGTCAGGCACTACGTGGTGTTTGTTGCGATGAGATTTGATGTCCTGTTTGAACAACTGGCGCGTTGTTTGTCTAATTATTGCGTATTGCTTCGATATGTTAATAAAATCCTTTTCGGTTATGATAGTAGGTATCTTATAAGCGAGAGTAAATATGTTTCCGTAGGCAAGCAGTGTGTAGATACCGTGGTGTTTCGACGTGTTAGATATTGTAAGCAGACCTATTTGTAGACGTTGCTTTTAATAAAATTATCTGCAGTAAACCTGTGTTTTAATGGCCCCATGCGAAGTTAATACTAAATAATATGTATGTATAATGTACTGTGTACCGTCCCACTGCTGGGCACGGGCCTCCTCTCTACTATCGAGAGGAAGCCTTAAGTCCATCACGCTCGCCTAGTGTAATCAGAAATAATTGACAACCAGACTGTAAGAGTAGATCAACCTTTAATTGAAAGGGTTTTTATAACAGTACTTTACAATTCGTAGTTTAGTGCTTACCATTTGTATCATTTAAAATACTCGAAGTAATTTCGTCGTCACGGCGCCGTTTTGTAGCGACCGTTTATAATTATACTCTTTGTAAAATCTTATACTGAAAGCTCTATGTTACCTACTGCAAAAACCGCAAAACGCTAAAATGCATTTGTGATGTGATTTCTTGTGAACTGAGTTCCTGTTTCCCTGTACCCTTGCAAAATTGATGCCATGTGCACACATGTAAGCGATTGCGTACGTGCTGCACGCCTGTAGCATCTTCTTCGGACTACGTGCACCCTTCTCCATATCCCCGCGCGGCAATTCTTCTGCACTCAATCTCCACACTGATTGCACGGCCATGCATCGAGGGACATTTGTCGGAGCCCTCTTGCTCACAAATAAGTGTGTACCTTTGCGCCTCATAGTTGCCTATTCGCATTGAGACCTATAGGGCCCGCGAACATTTCCTGGCCTTCTCCCCTCTTCCCATCCTAAGAAGGTTACTGCTCCTTCCCCCACACTTCCTATCCCTAGATATCCCCTCCTAAATTTTCTCCAGATCCCTGCAGTAGCTAAGCCAGGGGACCCCAGTATCCCATTCGCAGGGTTCCTCCGGTGCTGTCTGCGGGATCCCATAAAAAACCCTTCTCAATACAAAAATTCAGCCCTTAAAGAGGAATATTAGTCTACTATACACATAATCGGTGTTCTGCCACATTGAGCTTAAGACTAGGTCGGAATTTGAAGTATACTTATTCCAATGACTATGAAATATATGATCTCTGAGGCGTTTACAAATTGTCCGATAAGTATAAGTGACGTTAATCATTCTCCATGATATGTGTGACGTAATGAGTCTAATGAGGGAGAAGTTCTTTCGAGCCATACATTCGTATAGCCGATATCCGAAAAGATCTTTATGGATGAAGTTTTTAGGTTTCCATTTCATTTCCATTTGCCAAAAAATAAAAAAAGTACTAAATACATAATACATAGACTTTATTCGTCAATTTATTTACAAACTTAAAAAATATCTTAAATTTATTCTTATGATAATTTAGTCTCGAAACGTATAAAATATTATGCAATTTACATAAATGTCAACTTATAAAAATATAATACGTGTAAGTACATAATAAGTTACAACGTGAGGACTCGCTTTACGCGTTTTTTATTATGTTCAAATTGCAAACAAAATAAGGCACGACATTCACGTGCTGTGTGCGGGTCGTTAAAACGGTATTATTACTGACAACTGGGGTTTATAGGAGAGTAAAGGGGTGAATGGGGTCAACAACGATTTAATTATATATTCCTGACTCACTATTACAAGGTCGTATGTTAATTTTTACGGTGCAAAAATTTAATTTAAATTTCACATATTGGTAAAAATTTGAAACGACAATAATTCGTGGTCCCTAATTTATATTTCAGGATTATTGGAAAATTTTCAATAATAAAGACTTAGCATCATTTGATATAATTTAATTTGCATGTAAATATACCATAGTACCTTGTTATAGTGAGAGCATTATATTTACACTCAATATTACCTGTTTGATAATAAAATTTCTACAAAATGTCGCTAATCAAGTGTTTAATAACAATCGGTCCTTTTCATTTCCTAATTTCATCGAATCACTATCAACCCCAATTGACAGATAGTTCAGGGAACTACCACAAGACCTAGTCGTCAAAATATGTATTTGGTCCTTCTTGGACGTTTCAAAGGACACAAAATACTGTCCTATTTTCGGCGTTTAAAGCGTAATTAAAGCATGAAAGTTAACGCGTCATAATAACAATTTAAAGGTGATCAACAGGTATTGAACAAATGGGCTCCCACTTATGGCACATAATACAGTCCCGTACTTAATGGGCGGTCGTTAGGGTAAGAACCCATAAGTAACAGTTAAATTCTATTCAGTTTATACACGGTAATATTTTATATATTGTACTTCTAGACAGTTGATTTATAATTGTACATAGATTTATTTTCGAATATTTGAATATATGCGGATATTATGCCAACTTACAAAGAAAGGAGCGGAGATAAATGTAAATATCATAAATATTTATTGATATTCATTTAGAGCACACGAGATATTTCAAACTAATACAATCCATTGATGAGCGCTTAGTTTCATGGACTAGGTTCAGGCAGAGTACGACATATTAAAACACAATATTGTTCACCATTCTCTTACTTTTGGTACCTTACTGGATTGGGTAACTTTGACAAAACGTTGAGTATTCTCGTTACATTGTGACGTTACGATTAATGTTTATCCTAATAGGGTATTTTATCTCGCCTTCTCTCTCACACGCATGCATCTTAATTGCAATGACGTCATTAATCTATTTATTTGAAATTATTTTTTAAAAGCTTGTGACTTACACGTTTATGAGTGGATCATATTTAATTTCAGGACTCTGATTAAAAAAAAAATTAAACATAACAACTACCTTTTGTTGGCGTTGGGGATTAAAGATTAAAATACCCCATTGAATTACAAAAAAATTATACAACAGGCAATGCATTGGGCTAATTAACTGTACAGACTTAATAAAATGCCCATCTAGTACATTCCAAAACCTAAAAAGGATTCGTTTTGAACTCTGTACCATCTTAACCTATCATAAAGTTAACACACCAGTAATACAAAGTTGCGGCCCACAGTCACGTGGAACACAAAGCTGACAAGCATAACCAATACTCAACTAAACAATCATACTACAATAGTTTTGTCAGGTTGGTACCTCGCGCGGTGCTGAAATCGTAACCTCCTAAACCTCTTGAGGGGGCATTTGCCGGTGCTCCTGTCGTACGCGCCGTACTCGCATGTCGGGGGGTTGCAGTCCCCGTTGTCGACGCACACTCTGTCCCTGAGGCCGAAGTGCTCCTTCCCGCGCGCGAGAGAGAGACAGTCGCGGCGTTTGACGGTCTCTGGCCAGTCGCACACGCACGAGCACGAGCCGTTCTCGGGCATGTTCGCGAGGAATAGCGCTGGACACGTACATCTGTAAGGATTGCTATTCTTAAGGTGTCATGCGTCATTGAGGAGAGTTGTGTTTGATTATAACTTACTTTAAGCATCGTATTATGAAAAGTCAAACGGGCAATAAAGTTATTGTCTAAGAGCAATATACGCTTCTATTCGAAGACTAATTCTGAGGGAAGTAGCTGTAGTTTCACAGATTCTACGCTGAACAGCTGCAGGATGTTTGAAAATGAACAGATAGGGATAATGTTAATCGCTTCTTATTTATTTAATGTAATATAATATTAATACCTGCGTATTAGAGTCGGTCTAGTCGGTTCCTCGTTCTCAGGTTTTGGTTCTTCGGTGGGCACCCTCCAGTCGTTCTGGCGCTCATTGGGCAGGTCCCTCCTGGACTCCCGGCTTTCGTACTTGGCGTCGATCCTGGTGCGCACCGTGCTTTGCAGAGTCTCCCGGGACACGCATGCGCATTGCGTGTGGTTGAAGAACAGCATCCTTGCGATTGGCATGCGTCCGTCAGCTTTGTGCAACTAGAAAGAATATCAAACAATTCGCTTACGGCTTTACAGTTCATCAAGCAGGTATCTGATTGAATGACCTTCTGTCTACAATCTAAAAAGAGATGTGATATATTCCAAGATAACCAGCACGGGTATTGGGCTGTGCTTTAATATTTATTTATTCAGCAATCGGGGGAAATGACATGTGAAAACTTTAGATAGGCCATAAAGTTTGTTTATCTAGACCTGTCTATGTTTTTTGCTTTTATAGACAACTAAGTTAACGGTCCACGTAATGGTAGAGTGGTGATCCTTGGTCACTGACTTCTGCTTCTCAGACCCAAGCCAAGTCGCCGACTCTACCGAGTACCAAATATATAATAAGCAATTGTTGGACGACAATGTACACTGTATTTTACAAGCGTGAGTTATACAATTTTATACTCACGTAGAAAGGTATTGCGACGTATTTCCCGTCGATGGGTGCGCAGACTTCCGCCTCATTGTTGCAGCAGCCAGCGTCGGGCGCGCACCGGTGTAGCTGCACGCATGGTGGCATGTATCTGGAATCATCGACATCATTATTATAATAGTATTTATTGCCAGCCAGCATTATAATAAACCTTGGCTTTTACTATAATGCTGGTGGTAACAGCAGCCATTCGATGTCTATGTGAGAGTCTACGGATGGTGACAGTAGTGTCGTGAAACGAAATACAAAATCATTACTTAGACCAGCACTGAAAGGGAATAGCCGCCAAATTGTCAGGAAGACGTAGTGTTCGTGTAGTATGTTTGGCTCAAGACATCATAGGCAGTACATTTGAATGATATACAGACAAGATAGAGTAGGTGTTTATATAGATAATATAAATAAGCACCCATATACACACAATACGATGAGGATGCATATTTGGCTCGAATGCATAAAATAGGTAATTTCTTAGTTTTCTTTGTCCTCCTTCAGATTTGTTTATCTGACAACCAATTGTGGTCATAGGTATATCAGTATTTACCAATCAAGGAGCCCCTATGCTCTGCAAATGCTATTTTGCGGTAAGACGTGGGGACTAGACTTATCACAGCATTGCTCCGTACTTAGCTAGGTAGTGTTGGTGAATATGCCACAGTGTACTCACACAGTGTCGGCGGCTGGCGCGAGCTGTCGCACAGTGAACCAGCGCGCCTGCGGGATGAGGCACTTGCTGCTGCGCACCACGCGCATCATGTTCGCGGTCGCGTCGTGCCGCAACTGGTTCCGTCCTTTGGGAGTCAGCGCCGCTGAAAGGGAATTAATTGAACATGTCAGAATAGGTGCAGACGGAATTGTTAATAGTTTTGTTATCCTTATATTAGTTGAGTGGTGACGTGTTTGGGCTATCAGCAGTACGCTGAGTTTTAAATTGTTCCTGATATGACGTTCCCCTATCACATTATGGGAATGATGTATGAATATTGTTCGCGTGATCTATGAATTATGTGTGATTTACTGCTGACATTTCTCCAATTTTTTTTTACAACTCACAATCATCCAATATCCTAGGTCTCTCATTAGTAGCGGCTATAGGATCCACGGCAGACACCACGATGTCTTTATACGCATCCAATCTGGTGAGGCCGGACGGCGTGATGTCCAAGACTGGCTTCATGGTAGCGCCGGTATCGAGGTCATCGTCCGAATCCCAGTCCTTGTCGTTGGGGTAATCGCCTTCTGGAAGCTCTAGCTCGTCCTGAAACTAAGGGAAAGATCAGGATTAAATTTGGGGGTATAACACAGGATTTTTTTTTCTAAGACTGCGAAGTCATGTTTCTATATTGTACATCATGACGACGACTTGGAAATCAATTTATTATTAAATAATAGCAACATTAAATTACCATAAAATATGTATTCCTAAAATAAACATACTTTTTTAAGATACATGTGTATATTATCATCCAATTCAGCAGAAACGATAGGAACCAAAACACATGGCGTGTTCAGTTATATAGCTAAACTCGGAGACTTAACAAAAGCAACAAATAACTCAGAGATCAATAACATTTTCAGGGTTAGCATTCTAATTCCGTAGGCCAGCCCTCCCTAATGGCTGCTAATTTGTTACTCACAAACCCCTTGTTTCGATTTATAACAATGCCTAATATAGACACGAGAGGACAGAGATGGAGTTGTATTGATTTTAAATGTCCCCCCACTGTTTTTTAAACCTATCACGGGAAAATTAATTGTGCCATGTTCTAGTGCAGGCCAAAATTTATATAAACAATAGGTATTTAGATGTTGCGTCGCTTGACGGTCGAATTGACATCACCTGTTGTACTTAAAATACATTGTCTGCTTATGAAATGCGACTCGCAGTAAAGAAGCTTTGGCAGACTTTTACAAAAAGAACAAACAAAAAACCTTGTTAGCTAAATTCTATTTTACTATTATCTTCACTAATAATAGATACCGCTGCAAAATTGCTTAGATGAACTACAAGTCACTAAAACCCATGTAATAGATATTATGACTTAACAACATCCAAGTTTGAGAACTGTTAAAATGAAGTGAGATGGATTTTGAAATTATGAACTAGCGTACTCGTAATCACTTCAGTTGTGTATACAACAAAAACAAATTCAAATCGTGTGGTAATTAGGAATCACAAGCAATGCAGTGCCATGAGAAGCTTTTAATTCACAGAGTCTTGGCCAGTTGCCTTACTAGTGGTATGCAATTGCACAAAAAGGGGTCGTGCCCCCATCTGCCCCAATCCGTCCCACCAGACCCTAAGTATGAACGGCGAGGCAGGTTCGAGAGCCGACGCCCAGAATAGCCGGTTATTTAAAGAACCACCGGCGCATCTGTTTTATCTCACGACGCGCATACGATTTTTTTATGATCCAATCGATCAAACGAGATATAAACTCGACTGTAGAATGTTGATTGCCAATGTTTATTTAAAACTAGCATTCATTAATGCACTTATTGAAGTTAAGAGAGAACTTCTAATGGTACGGATTGCGTGATGATGAAAGATGGGCTTAATTGGAAACTGAAGTGAGATGGATTTTGAAATTATGAGCACTAGGGTGCTCGTAATCACTTCAATTGTGTATGCAACAAAAATAAATTCAAATCGTGTGGTAAAGAAAATAGTCTGATGCAATGACACGAATTTGGATAGAATTGTAAGAGGGGGCCGACCTGTACGGAGCAGTGTATAAATCTATGACGTCACAAAGGGGGTAACCCCCAGGCAATTCTTGTACGCTTGGTCTTCATAAGGAATATACGGGAGTACATTTGTCGCGGCCCTAAGCACATAGTAAACTGTTTACACACACATGGTTGCTAAATTCACGATGAGACCTATAAAGGCCTCGGGAACATTTCGCCTCCAGCGCCCCGCCGCCCAACCTAAGAAGGCCCCTATCCATTCCCCACACTACCCTCCCAAATTTCCTCCGGGCCCCTGCAGTCGCTCAACATGGGTCCCCTTATGGCTGCCATACATGCTACGGTCCATCGATAATGAAGAAAAAATTTAAGAGTGTAAAAGGTGTCTACATATTGTATTATATCAATATGGACTCATTAAAGCAGCCCGACCGGCGCAGGATAAATAAAATCAATTCTTTCAATTGATACCTGCGCAGGCATACCTGCACAGATGACCTCTCCGGTAGACCGTAGCGTCTATGGCTTACATTACAAAAAAAAGGTTAGATTAAAAGTTTCAGATGAGCATGAATAGCGATAATGATAATGAAGAAAATTATATCAATATGGACTCATTAAAAGCAGTCTCATCATTAATATTAAGAAGTGTTACTAGGCATTTAATATAGATACAGAACGAGCCAGTTTTCGCCGGGAAGCTGGAACATGTCGATGTAGTCACGAGTAATTCAGTTTGGATGATGTTTATAAACATCCTGTGCACCTGGTCGGTGCGAGCACTCTCACTACGAAAGAGCAAACGCGGAAAGCCGGCGTTCATGATGTGTTATATTTGAAATATAAATCCTTGATAGATTATTCACTGTGTTTAAAGTGGTATAGTGCCAACGTACTTGGGCAGTTAAACGTGAAGTTCGAAGGACCAGTCACAAACATTTGCAAATTTTTCGAAAAATTTGTATTCTCCAGGATCGATATTTGTGGAAAATGTATGGAACTCTCACCTTCAGATAATTAAATAATGGAAGATTACTTAATCTAGGCTGCATTTTATTTCGAGAAATTCAAATTGATAAACAATTTAAAGTACGAATTCTAATACTTTTCCTTTAGGGTAAAGCATAATACAATTTATCTCCTCTTATTTCTACTCGAAGAAAAAGTCGGAAATCTATAGCTAAGCGATGAAAGACTTTAAATAAGTAGAAAGCAAGCAATAAAGTGAATTGTAGGAGAAATCTAATTAAACAAGACAACTTGAACGTAATTATTCTTATTATAGGTGTTCTAAGAGGCTTGTGTTAACTCTGAATGTTGTTGATTATTATTCATCATTTAAATGATATGGATGATCATAAACCGTGGGATCGGAGTTATGGCGGCTGGTTTTTATTTATAGCTTTAAAAAAAGAAAACTCAGCAAACATATTGAAGCAAACATTATTGTAAAAAATATATAGTGTTAATTTTCTTTTTTTTAAAGGATTTTTTTTACATTTTTGTATATATTCTTGAATAAAAAACAATACATATAAAAATGAATGATGGCGAAACTCAATACCGAAGCTACCGGCGGTTAGGGATAATATTATTACTGTTTACAAAGTTTTTATTTAAGTTTTCCTTACCAAAGTATCTTTTAAGATAGTTTGGTAGTTTAGTTCAGGTTTTTTTGGAAAAAGTCATGTATGTACCAGGACATCTCGTCCTTTTTTATATTTTATTTATTGTACCGCATAATAATGCACCACATAGGGTTCCAATCCTGCGCCGCTTACGTATTTAATGTTTTAAGCTCTTCTTATAGACAGACGGAATCGAATCGAAAAAAAAAGTGTTCACAATTTTAGCGAACAAAAGATCAGCGGGAGAATAAAAAATCACCCTAAATAACTGCATAAATTATATAGCAAAATCTAAGTGTGTGGTCATATTTTGATGACCTCGCTCAACCTACGATCTCTGGTAACAAAATAAGTTTCCAAGTATCAAAAATTATAAGTCTTTGCAGTAGGACTGCGGGCCGAAACCGGTAATAGATTTCCAAGTATCAAAAAAGGTATATTTCTCCGCAGTAGGTCCGCTGTTTAAAAATGATAATTTTTTTCATCAGTAGTCATACTTTCGCCGAAAAGTGAATGACAGGATAATAACATAATTGATGGGTTGGTAAACGACGTCATGTTTACGTAAAATATTGTGAACTATTTGTGTTGAAAGGCTGAATGGAAGATTCGGTTTTTTGGATGTTGCAAGTCCATTTCCATTTTGCGGTCATGCAGTTTTGTAAAGGTAGCCTTTGAAATTACGGCACCAATAAAAAACACTTAAAAAACGTGCAGCGATCCTTAGTTTTTTTAAATTTGATTACTTTTTCTAGAAAATACCTTTCACACGATAGAAACCGTGAGCACGAGCGACATTGGGGGCAAATAACAAATTTAAATACGACATAAGCAATCTTTTTAATAGTGTAGTAATAAAATGTTACAGCTTTTTCCTCGTTTCTCTTAGTTTCGGAGATATAAGTTATTATGAGTGAGATAAGTGTTCCGACAATAAAAAAATATAACATTATTTTGAACTGACAGAGAGGATTTATAAGGCGAATATGGATGGAAGAGCCGGTAGAGGTCGATCGCACCGAACTTTCGAATGTCAGATATCTGACATTTTTAGTAAGGGCCAGGTCAAAAATACCCTGAACCGGCGAAATGCATGCAAAGATTGATGAAGATAGAGGAAGCGAGAGAAGTGTGCCAAAATAGTGAAAAGTGGCAATCCATAGTGTCTGACTACCCTTATGGGATAAAGGCGTAATACTATGTATGTATGTATGTATGTATTTTGAAGAAAGGGAAGTGAGCGGCGTGGCATAGTTTGTGTCGTTTTTTATTAGCCCTTTAATACATCGTCGCGACGGATTTAAATAGATCGCGCGAGTGAGCACAAATTAATTATTGTTCTGACATTTCAGTTACAAGAATATATAGATCAGCTTAGTTCATACCAACTTAAAATCTATTTCAAATTTCGGGATTTTTGGCAAGAAGTATAGAAATAGCAATCTGGGCAGTATTTATGTTTGACTAATATTATGAATGCCAAATAACTTTCTGTTATGCTTTCACGCCTAAACCCAGTTCGGATGAAATTTACTACTGAGTAAGATTGAACCCCAAAAGAGCATAAGTTAATTAACGTCTATCCTTTTATTTTTAATCGTTTACAGTCTACCAACGGATTACAATGAACTGCCGTGGTTGCTAAGCCGATGGACCGTTCGCAGGGTTACTCCTGGTGATAACCACGGCATATCTCCAAAAAAAAACCGATTACAATGGTAAGTAATGCAAGAGCCCATGCTTTTGTATATGTTATAAACCAAAATCGATGCGGGCGAAATTTTGAGTCCATCTAGACTCTAGTCAAAAGCAAATCTATTTTCGCTATCTGATTCCTGCAGTGCTCTATTCGCACCTTTATTATAATAGAATTTCACTCGTTTATAGTCTCCGAGAATCCATCCCGGTGTCTATAAACTTGCATATTGCATTAACTGACGATAGGCTTCATCAAACAAATGGATGTTGATATTTTCCTATTAATAAAAGTACCACAAAACAACCAATCTATTCGTCTCATTTGGAAGAAGCGTCACCGCAAGTTTCTAATTGTAATGGGTGTCCATTAACAGCTGTTGGTGCCAAACTATCCGGAAGGTAGGTGTTATAAATGTATGCGAATTTCACTTACAATGCTCTTGTTGTCTCCAGAATAGTAGACCGAAATACTTGCGGAGAAATATCTGTATGAGTAGAGATACGTGGTTAAAATTAAACACGTCACGCCTCTATCAAAGATAGGGTAGACAGAAGTAACAAGGGCACCCACTGTTCTCCATGTGTTCCATCTCATGATGAGGTAAAGGCGAGCTTATTAATATGTCCAGCTAATATTTCAGGCTTATTCTGAGCAGAAAACGCAACATCAGCCGACCCAGGATTTGAACCCAGGACCTCTGAGCGATGTTATACAGTCTACCCAACACAATTATGTCCCTGAAGTAGTACCCTACGATCCTTGATTATCGAACGAAAAGTAATAATAAAAATTGTGAAGATAATTTACATGTTTATTGTAACCGTTAAACGTTAAATAGATTTTGATAAAATTTGGCCCGCACAAAGAGGAAACGCACACTGCATTTTTTATATCGGGAAAGTACCTCACGAGCTTATCTGCGAGCAACTCCTATCACAAAGACGCGGATGGAATCATTGCATCCTTATTTAACAAGTACCGTAACTTTCACATAATTTAACAAGTTACCAAAGCAACGCAACTGATTTAGTTTATAGTTAGAGGAGTACTAATTAGTTCTACGAATGCTAATTAAATATTTACAAGGAAAACAGTGCGTGGAAATTCTCGCGTCACGTATTTTCTGACTGCGTAACAAAACACTGTAAGTGTATAGTAACGAAATCGACTATTTCGAAATTAAGCTAATCGCAATGAGTTTTAAATTAAAATGAATTGTTTTAGGACAAGTCATATAACTTTTTTTGTAAATTCATTTATTTTTTATTACAAATTAATTGAAAATCATTGACAAATAAGGCTTTCCTTACCTATATTTATAATGTCATAAATGTTACAATTTATTTAGGCGAACGCATTAACCGCTAAAATGGGTTGTTAGATACATTTTGGTACGCAGATATATGACTAGATCTGAAATATATTTTGCTATATATAAGAGAGAAAAATTGAATCTCGGGTAGAAAATTGTCACTGAATAAACAAAGCAAGTACTTGTGTCAATTTTTATTGTAATTTTTGTGTTTACTTCACAATATTAACAACGTTCCGATATATAATTCGAGATGGAAGTAGGATTAATTTAGGAAACTTATAAACCGGCCTCCATTGGTCGCAGTTAAATACTAGGTTTATTTATAACATGATGTTCTATTTAAATAACTTGTCCTAGTAGTGAAATGTATCATTTAAATTATAAACTCAATTGGAGGGGGAAATACCAATAACAAATACTTTATATAAGTACTTAATAATATAGTTTCTCCCTTTTAAAATTTTGCCGTGCCCACAGGGTCCAGAATTTTGTCACGTGTAAAAATGTAACATCTTTTGCAAAAGCGACTGTAGAGTGCAATACACTTTAAATTTGAATTTGGATAGTTTGTTTTTGTGTATGCGAATTTTAGACATCGAAATATAGCTATAATTAATATAAAATCCGGAAACTAAGTATATTTTAATTAAAATAAAACTATTTTACGGTTTCTATCGCGGTTATTATATTGTAATTTTTTCCTTATATTTTAATCGGATTTTTTAAACTAATGGCTTTATGGATCCGTACGGAAATATGAGGGTTTATGAGCGGAAAAGGCTTTAACGCAGTAAAATCCGCGGGTACTCCTACTGTTCCTATATCTGTATGTATATAAGAAAGTTGTGTTTGTTACACTGTTTATAACTTAAGAACGGCTGAACCGATTTGGCTGAAAATTGGTGGAGAGGTAACTTAGAACCAGGAGACGGACATAGGATGCTTTTTATCCAGTTCCCGTGAGACGTGACACAAAACGTGGTATAATAAAACGAAATTTGTTATGGAAATAGTTTCAGACCCTGGAAAGGTTACAGGCTATTATCCCGGGAAAATATATAGTGGGACTTTTATCCCGGAAAACTCCTTCACACCAGCGAAGCCGCGAGTAAAAGCTAGTTATAGATAAAACATAAAATATAATACCAAATTAAATCCCAGCTAAATTCGCGTATGCAGTAGTAATATCCGATAACCTTCGACATTTCGATGAATGGAAGATCCACGCGACTTGCAGAGATAAGGAATTACGTCGCTTCATTATCGTTCGATTTATGCCGGCTTCGTTACTGTAATTTGGAAATATTACATTGTAGAGTCAAGGTTAAGTTAATTATCTTAATGGCCTTATTGTTAAGGACAAGATTCAAATTGTAAACAATGTGATGCGTGAAAATAATTGAATTATTCTAGAACCCAAATAATTATGGTATTGTTACTAAGAGGTCTTAGTTTAGCGATTGTATGTTTAACAGTTTTCAATAATCGATTCCAATTTCAATATTCAATCCCATTCCGAGAATAAACCAATCAAAATAACTCATTTGTAAAAATACTTTGTTCTAATTGGTCCATTTTTTAAAAAAGCGGTTGGAATCGTTTTTTTGAAAATGGCGTTTAATGACATGTTTAAAAGATTTGACATTTCAAAGCGTAGTGATTAACGATGCGCGTTTTTTATTTTGGACTAGTTTAACTTTGAGCAGCGAAACGCGCATATAAAATAATAGTGGATGTTTCCACTTTTGCGGCAAAATTTGTGGTTTGATGAGTCAGTAGGAGTTTGCAGTGAAACGCTAAGTGAATTATAATAGCCATACAACTTCTAGACGCCTTTATTTCTTACCAGAAATGGATTGTGCGAACTTGAATAACTTTTAGCTACAAATTTGCAAATAAATATTGCCAAATATTTGTACTACGTAGTATGGTTACTGCGTATCAAATTAATGAAATAAAATTACTCGCAAATACAAATAATGCTATAAATATATTTTTAAACGCCAATAGACGGTCTTCATCGAAGTTTTAAAGCTGTTGACTAAAAATCAAAAGATCTCTCGAGGAGGTGAGATTTGAAGCTCTTAAAAAGCGAAGAGGAAACAGCACATTATCTTCATATTTTTGTCCTTGTCAAAATATTTTTCTATGCTACACGGTTACCTCAACAAATCTGGTATTAATTACTGAAAGGCATACCTTTCCCTTCGCCAATAACTACAAGCGTGCAATTACAGCGGGTACATCAGATAACCTATGATCTTCGGTGCAATCTCGCCGAACATATGGCCTCAAAACGTTTGCAACGTTTGCTTTGCAATTACTACATTGCGGTGCCTTCGTACATGCCGCATTGGCTCATGGCTAGACGACATTTCCGAATACAATTTTGTAAATATCGTATCGTTTTAGAAGCTGGTTTCTAATTTCCTGACTGGTTGTTGCTATATCATAGTTAACTTTCTCTATAACTTTAATATATTTTTATTTGTACGGGCAAGGCATTCTGACCTCACTGCTCCTGATGGTAAGTGGACTGTGGTCCAATAGAATGTCGACTGACGAGAGGCGATCACTCCTCGGCAGTCGACACAATAATGCCAACCTGTTGGAATCGGATATACACAGGCGGAAAGGCGGTGGTTTTAACATCTTATGTACGTTGGTCTCTATCCGGGCGGCTATCCTATCACTAGCTTTCCACAATTTGGTGGACTTAACGGTTGAATTGTGCAACAAACACACCCTGTCATCCAGGTGTTATACCAGGTCATTGTCTATGCCAGGTGGACAGACCTGTACAAACCATTGACTAAAATCGTAAATGCCAGCCATGCCTCAAGTCAGCAAAAACTGGTCCACGCCATTCTGACACGCGATGAATGTCATCGATCAACGGCTCGCGAGTTCGACTTTTTGCCGACAACAATGCCGTCCAGTTTTATTGCAATCCCGATAAACAAAGTTGCATTACTATGGGTGGAAGTATTGTTGTTTTTGTAGTTTGCTGATATGGTAATATTGAAAGCTGTTGCGTTTCTGGCCTGGTGATTAATTGCTTTGACAGTCCGATTGTCAGTTTGTTTGGGTATTTGTCATACCCGTAACCAATAAAATTTGTGTTTTTATTGCGATTATGTTTTATTAAATGCCACATTAGTCTACAGTGGCGAAAGGATTTTCCAAAAGGTAACCAGACTCAATATAAAGGTACTACTAATATGCATAAATGGGGCCTGGAAATCGTTCTAATGATAATTGGATTTTACATAAATTACGAAAGGGAAGCCGGCAGGAATTGGGTTATATGGACCATTCAACACTTAGTCTATTTAAAACGCAACCTTTATGCTTAGTGAGTGGAAAAAAAAACATCAGAAACCAGCGATCAAAGCTAGTCGTTCCCACAGTGGCTTTTAGTACTAAACTACAGGTTCGATCTTCGCACACTGAAGAAATATTTTTTGTGGGAACCGAAAATATTTCAGTTCTATATGTTGTAGGAAAGTTCCTGATCTAATACAACGAAAGACTTATTAGGATGAGGCTAGAATTCAATTTGAATTTTGGGTGTTAATACTTAGATAGATAATTCTTTATTGAACACCACATAAGTAAAAGAAAAAAAAACACACATACAAATTAACTATAGCTAATACAACAGTAGACAGACGGTCTTATCGTTAAGAGTGATCTCTGCCAAACAACCTCAGGGTGGAATTATTGAATTTTCAAATCTTTATGTTTTGCATTTTGTACGCACGGTGGAATGTGACATTTCTCATAATTAAAGTTCATATAGAGAAGTGCAGAAGTAACTCATATAAGGTACAACTTAAAAATTAAATGAATTGCAGTCAAATTGCGACAACTGGGCGACTATCAGTAAAATAAAATTTATTGATGTCAAAAAACCATCTGTAAATATTTGTGCATTTTTGGGTGCGCCTGAGTGCAGGGAGGTAGGCTCGTGACGTCACGCGGCCTCACGAATGCACTCGCAGAGGTCCCGAGACGCCGTCTGACCTCACATCCTGCGATGCGCCGCACATTCGTAATTACATGTAAATCGCGCTAACTAGAAAACATTAACTTGTAATTAACTCACAATATTACTTTGTTACTTTTTTTGTTACTTAATAATATAAAAGTAAATGCGAAAGGTTGTAAAAATGTATTAAAAGTATTAGGATGTTAGTAAGGAAATATCTTGATTGAAATTCGACACACGGATAAACTAAGTCGTGGATTAATTGTTGGCAATTTTTATTCGAAAAAAGTACGCAGTGAGGGCTGAGATTTTTATTCCAAGCGGAAACCAACCACACCCAATAAAATTGTATAGAACTGTAGCTGTATATGCAAATGACTCTCTTATATAAGATTTCTGATCTATATGTCCAGCTATTTCGTTAAACAACTTCTAAACATCGCGATAACACTAGTTTTTGCATTTTATTGCGGTTTTTATATATTTGGGTTTTTCTGCTCAGTATCAGCCCGAAGTCTGTAATTTGTGCCCGATATGGCGATAGGCTGGCCCCCTACCATGGGACGGAAAACACTTGGTGGAAAATGGGAGCCCAGGTTGCGCGTCTGCGTAGCCTTTCGGGAATAAATGCAAAATGTATGTTTTTAAATATAAAAATATTTGAATTTTCTCCCGACGTTTCGAAGACTGCGGCCTTGGTCACGGGACGCACTGAGGTGTTAGTCATCCGAAAAGTCAACAAACTACCCATATTTTAAAAATTATACAAAATTCTAAACAGATAATAGCGCTAATGTGTTTTGTGGAAAACAATAATAATTTGAAACTTACAGATTAGCAAAACTATTAATGCAAATTTCGTGCTGGTTTCAACTTAAGAATAGACAATTTATCTTTACGTTTCGTAAGGCGAGAGACAAAGTTGCAATAAACGGCGACATTCTGTTCATGCAACTGAAAATTATTACGAATTACATAATCCACCTTATCTAGATTCCAGGTATTACATCTTTAAAGTCCATTTGTATTATGTGTAAGCTTACATCTATATAACGATAGAGTATATTCATTTGTTAACACATCACGTAAAACAACTGAATGTTTATTTGGTTTCACATTCTACTATAAAAGTATGAGTCGGACATGAACTGCAGACCGCTGCAGCAACCCACACTGCAGTACACTGAAAAGAAAAGGCCACGACAGCAGGCAACAATGCTGTCGAATTCAGCCACAGACTGTAGAGTGGCTGCAGTCTTCGGCACGTCTTGGACATCTATCTTTGAGCAAAATTAGTTTTTATATGTGGACTATGAAAACTTCAGAAATTATACATAGTATCACGCCTCTGTCTTATATCCCTTAGGGGTAGGCAGAGACTAATTCCCACTTTGCCCGATGACACACTCCTTTCGCGTCACAAATAAAATCATGAGGGCTAATACTCTTTCAAGCAGATGGAGATTCTAACACAGCAATATTCTAAAAAAAATATGTAACAGTATAGACATAGGAAAGAAAACATGAATACTTACATAATTATGATGTTATACAATGTACACTACTTATGTAAAAGTTCAATTTATTTTTTTGTCCAATCGTTTTTTTTTTTTTAATAAAAACGAACATCAATTATGCTGTCAATCATAAGATAATAAATCAAATGTAATATTAACATTAAACTTATAACGGAATAAAATTAATCTCTGCACTTCGTATAAAGCAATAAATTATAAAAACAATAAAAATGACAATAAGCCAGCTTCCGTAGCGCAGCGGGCGGTGAGCCGACTGTGAGCTAAAGGCCAGGGGCTCGATTCCCGCATTGAGACAAACCTTCGTGTCATTTAGGTCGAAAGTTAGACCGTTCTAACTTGATACAAGGCTTGTTAACTATGTGATTGATTTGATGGGGCAACAAAAATTATGTGTTGTCGATTTGAACTCTCTGAGTTGCTTTAAGATTTTTCCTCGACACGGCAATAGGATCTATCATATCATGGGATGAATATAAGCTCTACAATGTGTATATGCACTAGTTTATTTTCTGTAATACTGCGAGGATAAGAGTTTGAGCTTGTGTTTTGTATCTGCTGTTTGTGAGTGGGACTCTTCTGGTACCCTTTACGCCTCTGCCTACCTGTTTAAGGGTAAGCGTGAGCATTTATATGTGCCACTGTAGAGTATATTTATTTATCTCAAGAGCGTCTCATAGACCTTAGGCTGAGTTTACATTGTATGATAAACAAGTCAAAGTAAAAGGCGGCCACACACGTAACAAACTTGAACACGTATGTTTGTTGAACTATGTAATCATCGAAAGTGACTTCACTTTCAATCAAGACGTTTGTACCTATAATTGTACCTACGCTCGCAATGTTCTGAAGTAACTATAATAAGTTGTCAGTATTCGAAGTTTAACACAAAATTAGTTTTTTGCCTAACCATGATCAGTGAGGTCATGCAATTAACGCGATTGCTAATTTTTACTGATATAAACAATGGCTCACATTTTTTTATTGCTTTGAATGACGAGACGAGCTTGCCGTTTGCCTGATGGTAAACGAGACGACCGCCCGTAAACAGTAGAAACACCGTCCAACACCTTGAATTATAAAGTATTGTTTGGTATTTCACTGCGCTTGCCACTCTAAACTCTTACCCCCTTATTCATAGACGTTATTTAACTAAGCTCTATCTTTGCTGTGATAACACGTCTGTTTCTCAGTGCTGACGGCATGGCAGCCTTCGCAGTGCGTAGACGTAGGGCCGTTGTGATTGGCTAATATTGAGATACAACTTGAATCTAGTTGGCTGTCAGATAAACAACGCTGAACAAACAGCAAGCTGTCAGATAAACAAAGCTGAAAAACAGACTAGTTATCACAACAATGCTCCGTCCTTAGATAAATAACTTTTATGAATAAGGGGGTTAGTCACTATTATAAAGTTATATTTTTGCTCTATTTGAGTTATATTATGTCACTCACTTCCGTGTCTTTTACAATAAAAATTCCAATATGTGCGAAAAATAAATAAAGGGGATACTATAAACTATTGTTTATTCTCATTTTTACCAACATAAAGATTTGAATTTCATATTTTAACGTAAGTGTAAGTTATATGACTTTATTGAACCAGCGATATTTATATCAATATGTGCAAAAAAAATAATATAGAATCTTGTAATACTGAGCCAGAGAAATGTTCTTCACTTCTTCCAATCCTTTATTTTCTTCAAAATCGTATCGCTAGAATGTTCTGATATCTAAGGGTTCTGGTGATCATTTACATATTCTACATAAAAATATCTTAAGTATTACATACAGGTAGATTTAGTAAAGGTGAATCCCCTGTGCAAATACCGCGATGTACAGTCAGCCACATAAATAGCTAAACAAATTTAAAATAGTTTTTACACGTTTGTGTTTTTACCAACATTTTATTTTATCCACAAAAAGGATTTTACTTTACTTCACACAAAGAAGTATGTTTGAATTAAGCTTATTCAGTGTTACTTTATAAACTTGTTTTAGCGTTAAGAGGTGGTTAAGAATTGCTTAAATAGCTGTCAAAAACATTACCGGTTTAGTTTAAATCTTATTAAGAGGCAAAATGGCGGGTTTTGATTTACAGCTGATCGAGTAAATTTGTGTTTTACCTAAGCATAGTTTTGCGAATTTTTTATAAGTAAGACTGAACATGTATAGGCGATTAAGTTTTAGATTTTTTCAACTCTTTTGTAGCTGACTGTACTACGTGTAGACACGTTTCTGAGAAGCGGGACAAAGCTCGTGCTCACTTAAATCACTTAGATAAGGCTAAACTGAGTTTCAGATGACTAGAATTATATATGAAGACTACGGTTTCTTATTACCCGACTTAAAAAAGAGGTAATTGCTTATAATCTAGGATTTCGAGAGGTTCGATTGACTCAATAATGAGTACGATGTTAATATTTTTTTTTTATTTCCAAGCATAGATAACTCAGGTCAGACCGCCTCTAGTGATCCAACTACCTTCGCCAAACCAAATCAAAACTTTGAATTAAAGTGCTACATATCGTTTCATAATAATGCACTAACAACAATATCTCCAAAATATCACAATGGGTCCTAAATATTAATTTATAACCCCAAAATTGCATTGTAATATAATTCACTCAAAAATGTCAGCCAATAAGATTTAAAGGCAAATTCCGGGCATTAATTTAACACATATTACAAACCTTATGGGCACGGTTCAAAGTCAATTTTTAAACCGCATACATTAAGACATTCTTATTTTGGGTTAAAACGAGATCTCGATTGAATTAAGTGATATATTTCAATTCGTGGATTTATTTTCGAGGAACTTTGTTGTGGTTGTTTCTTGCTTTTTACTGTCTTTATTAAGGGGTCTACGGGTTTTTGTATTATTTATACGTTTTCCTTAATCTTAGGGCCGTGTTAAAGATGTAAATCAGCAACTCTGAAATGGGATATCAGCTGAGACTTGCTGGTGGTAGGATATATTTTATATCCGCCCAGATAGCGACCACAGTACTCAAGGTGTTAAAACTCGTCATAATGGCCCACTTGTGTCGCGTTCCGGGATCAGCTGTGTATATCCGGATCCAATAGGTCGGCATAATTGTGTCGACTGTTGAAGGGTAATCATCTCTCGTCACTCGACATTCTATTGGACCTCACTTCACTTACTATCAGCTGCAGGGAGTCACTTTGCTGAGCCCTAAAAAAATTTACAACTTTGATATAATTTTCGAAAGCTATTATCTCTATCGGCCAATTTTGTAAACCGATCCTTATCCGCAAACGAAGATCGTGGCACGAATGAACCGATCAACCAATTTTCCTGGAGGTAGGTCTGTCATATGTGAGAGTCCGCCTGGTTAGGTACCACCGCAATGTATATTACTATCACCAAGCAGCAGTATGTAGTCACTTTTGTCCTCCGGTTTGAAGGACATTGTAGCCAGTGTAACTACTGGGGATAATAAGACTTAACATCTTATGTCTCAGGATGCCGAGCGCAGAATACCAAACAATATTTTGTATATCAAAGTGTTGGATGGTGTTTCTACTGTTTATGGGCAGTCGTATTACCATCAGGCGAACGGCAAGCTCGTCTCGTCATTCAAAGCAATAAAAGAAAACAAATAATTCATTTCTAAGCTTGTAATCAAACTTGATTCGTATGGCTATGTATCTCTGACATTGTGAGGATATCATTTAATATATTTTAATTTATTAATTGCACATCGATTTCAGTGTACCACTAGGTAAAATCATAGCTATATTAAGATATCGTAGAGTGGGTATTAGTAAGAGTACAAAAATAATTACCAAAGATATTAAATGTCAGTTATAAACAATAATTGGAAAACCCACGCGGCAATATTCAAAAGATTTGGGATGTCAAAGTTAAAATATGATACACATTTTTTACCTTATATTTATGAATAATTATTTGGCAATAAACAGTTTTGGTACTTTTATACATATTTTCTTTGTATATAATATATTTTACACCATAATAGTTATTTAATAACTAGTTCACCTTTAAAATTTATTTAATAATAATTTAAAATAAATTTAAACCGCACTGCACCCGACGGTAAGTGGAGTGAGGTCCAATTGAATGTCAAATGACGAGAGATGAATACCCCACTGTAGTCGACACAATTATGCCGGCCTATTGGAGCTGGATATCCGCAGACTGATTCCGGAATGCAACACGCTTACATGGTCCACTAGGGTGGGTTTCAACACATGTACGGTGGTCGCTATCCGCGCAAATATAAAATATATCCTACCAAAAGAAAAAAAACAACTTATAGCAATACTTTGGATTTTCTAGTTTTCGTGAGTAACATGCACTTACCTCTACTGTTTAGATTCGAAACTGACGACGGTAATGTTATCCCTAACTCTAAATACAGCATACCGTAAACACCGGCATATAACCCCCCCCTCCCCGTCTTTTGCTCACGAGAGGTGGCTCAGGAATCCTCTGGCAAATGGTTAATCAACAAACCCTACGAACTTTTCACTCTAAGTAATTATAGGTTATGTCCCATAATGCAATATTTTTCCGTTGAAAAAAATAAAATGTTTAGCCTATGTATCGTTAATCTTATTAGGAGACATGAAACTTCAACCGTAAATGCATTACTGCCCACCCAATTAAGTACATGGCATTATAGTTTGATGAACGCTTCCTACAATCGATGATACATCAGACAGGAAACGAACCCGGAACGATTGAGCCAGATGTGCGCCGGCGCGAGCCAAGTGGGCCACATTTGAACGGCACATATTGATCGGCTCGTCTTTAATAAATACTGGACAAACAAACCTACTATTTATATTTACGATCTTGTCTGAGCCAAGACTAAACGTAGTTAATTATGATGATAAATTATTCGTCTAGAATCGATGGTATATGAGAATCTTTTTTGAAAAAGGAAGGGAAACATTTAAGGACCTACCACCTATAAATGGTTTTGTTGGGCTCAACAATCTTACACTACACATAGCAGGAAGTATGATGAATCGCAAGAATGATGTCGAGACGTTGCATCTAGTCGCCAGAATTATGCCGGCCTACTAGATATCCAATGACACCTCAACCCAACTCGTTAAAATTTATACGATAACCACCCACAAGCTAATCTACATGCTTTTAATCATGCCTACTCCAGCTTTCGCTCATATCCGCCCGCGTGATGATCGACGGAACATGTTATTACTGGGACTAAAAATGGCATGTGTGAAATGTTAATCAAGAATATTTTCTTTATGCGTGCCATATTTTATTCAAATCAATGTCTGTACGAGTGCGATGTATTCCCTCGCTTCTGTCGTATGAAATGCCTTTCTGACTGTATATTTTACGATAAAAAATAATCACTAAGGTAATTCAGGATGTCATTTCTCAATATGCGAAAGTTTCGTGAAATCCGTTTTGCTGTATTTGCTTTTACGTCTATCAAACATCCAAATACCTTCTCAATCTTTTCCATTAAATTTATAAAATTATAAACATAGTAAGGGGAATTAACAATAACTGGAACATCTTCATAAACTTTCAAATATTATGTAATATTAATAAGATTTGCAATATTAGCTAATAGTAATAAATCAGTAATGTATGTTCGCATTAGTGCAATCCGACTAAATGCGTATTTTATTGGGTGTTAGTAAATGTTTATGATTAAGAGCTCGTGTTGGCGACTCGGTACATCAATCATTATTGCAATAAGATATGTAGCAACAATTTCAGTGTTGCAATTTTTTTCAGTTAGCTTTCATTCTTAAATATGTCCCTACAATATTTTGCATGCATATGCTTTTACGGTTAAAGCATATGCACGCAAAATATCAGTTAAAGTTTAACTAATATAACAATTCATCAAACAACTCACTCAGAATCTATAGCCAGAGAATCACCCCCAGATAATAGTGTTAGAAAATCCACAAAGCGTTACTCGACTTGGTAATCAAACTCAAGACTCCAATGTACATCTCTACGCTGCCATTAAACCAAAGAGAGGACGAATAATTTATCTACTCTACACAAGATGTTCCCTTTGTTACTCACCCAAAAATAATTCAAGCAAGAGGTGTTAGCTATTCACACAATGCGTAACTGCGGCGCGTCTAATCTCGCCATTACAGAGAAGGTCAACAAACCGGCTCCGCGCGTGCTGTTCACGCGAGATTCATAAAAACGCATTGCTTGTTAAACTCTTATTTAGACCTTAATACACTCGTGTTACACCCACAGCCCTTTTATACGAAGGTTCCAAAAAGAGGTTATGTTTTTGAATGTATTTTTGGTCGCGTCGACTGCCTGATCGACCTTCACTTTTTTATTATTAACTTTTTTTTATGTCCTTTTTTATTTTGGGCTCTTTAAATACGTTTGAGATTTTTTTGTTTTCCCTGTGGAACGTATAACGGCCTCAAAATATTTATAAAACATTTTTGGTTATGATACATCATCAAGACGTGCTGCGTCAGCTGATAGCAAGTACAAAGCAGTCTTCAAATGATCTATCAAAGAATGACGCTGCGTCCGAATCGCCATAGTTATGCACATGTTTCCTTCCATGATGTATTATGTCATTTAAAACATTTTATAACCCAGTGCTTGATGCCTATTTAGTAAATGTAGGTCAGTGACGTGATATGTCACTTTGCAGAATTTTCGAGTTTTCTAAGAAGTCCTTGCACGACCTTCCTCAAACAACTCATACGACTAAAATATGGCTAAACTTATGTCAAGGTTTCATTCATTGCGGCATTCTTGGCGGCTATTGCACAAATATACAATTTTATACAGTAAATGCAATTCCAAAGTTAGCCCGAGTCAAGTGACTATTAATTTAAGTTGATTTTCTACTTATTGAACTGTTTATTACTATTTTCAACCTTCATTGCTTGTTATTTGAATTGTATCCGTGGTATAGCAGCAGCTGAAAAGTAGTCAGTTCTGTGAATAGATTCTAAGGCAATTAGCTCGAGTTTTCTGAAGAAGAATAGCTAATTATATTTAAGACTTACTTTTTTTTTGTAGAATATATATTGGTTAAAGATATATTGACAATATCAGACAGTTTTAAGCTTTTAGAGATCATAGTAATACGTGTAGCCGATCCTAGCTGATAATAGTCGTATAGATATGAGGGCAGTTCAGGTGTAAGTTTATATTTTTAAACTAATTTCCTAAGCAATACAATACTAAATAACAATAGTAACTATCTCAATATTAAAACCCACAATCTCCTACAATCCACTCTAAGTTTTAACAATGTGTATTAATAACAAAGTTATATGAAGGTATAAAACCAACAAGATATAAATGTTGCTCGTTGATGAATAATAATCAACGGATGTTAAAACATGTATCTTCTGGATCGAGCATATATCATAGCGATGCGATTAATAAAATTAATTGTAATTAATAAACCTACACTAGGAATACATTGACATATGAACGCGATGTTCTTTGCATGCCAGGAATTGTGCAACGTACGTGGCATTCCGTTTAGTACTTTTGGTTTGGAGTGACGGAGTCATGTGCTTGTTAAGAAGATTCTAGAAGATCATATGGGGATAAAGCTATGAGCTCTAGGTGTAGCATTTATATTTTGTCAAGCTTCCTAACATAGTGAAGACTGAAGAGCCTCTGAAGATGTAGAAGTAGACACCATCGGGTGACAGGTGACAGGGGGCATAGAAGACGATGTGTCTACAGGTCGTACAAACGGGATTGACGATAGCTATGAGATGAATTCAATCTGCAGCCATTGTTTATGAAAAGGCGAGGCAGAGTTTATCTTTATATAAGTAATAGTTTAGCATTGCCGGTGGTCCCAAGACACCGCAATTAAAAATGAGTCAGCTACCCGATGTATTTAAGAAGCCTCAATCTCAATCAAGATTTTACTTAAAAATCCATTGGCACCGTGGGTATTCTTCAAAATTCATGATCACTCAGCATTATTTAACCACGTGCTGGTTTACACGCTGTCTGCCTAAAGAATCTGACATTACGAATAGCTTTCGCCAGTTCGAAGTCATTTCCTAAAAACAGTAACTGTCTAGTTCAAACTATACTAAGCACATACAACACTACAGTCCTCGGATAGATTACATATGTCTTTATATTAATAATCGTTCGTAAAACAGGCAACCCACAGAAAGAAAAGACATTAAATATTGGGATGATTGTATAAAGGCAAATGCGTAAAGAGTGCACACACATCCCAACGTATCTCATGACGTCATCCATGGAAGTTTCACGAAGAGCACCATAAACTAGCGAGGTAAATAAAAAGTAAATCACTCGGTAGGACCGGTCCCGTTCAGACGGGTGCATAGACCAGCCAGCAAACGAATAAACATTTTTAGATGTTAAACTTTAGTCAGGGTAGTAACTTAATTTATTGCACTAACCGATGTTTTGAAAAAGGAATTTTAGTAAACCTTGATTTTAATGTAATTGTATTTGTGAAATTGTTTTTTTAAGTTGAACATTAATCTTTAATTGGACTTGGATAATATTTGAGATACGGAACAAGTCATAGATGTGTGTCAAACATGTGAGCTATTTTTTCCCCAAAAAAAATGTACAGTGAGACTTTTACAAAGAACTTTTACGCGAGCAGAGTTTACATTAATAAGTCAATAATAATTAGATTTATGCCCCGAAATATGGCCGTGTTTACGTCCAACAAATGATCCTTTAAATCTTTATCTTTATATATAAAAATAAGTCTCTATTTCCGCGTGAACGTATGAAACAATTTCGCTAATACTTTCTTTTTGTGTTAATTATTGTCAGCAAAAGGATCTTATGAAAGAAAAAATTAAGGAAGTTGAACGGAACATTTTAAGAAAACTTAACGACAATATTAATTTTAATTAACTGTGAGTTGTTTGAAATAACTGTTAGCGATTGACAGAATGCGCGCGTGTATTCATAGTTAATACATGACAACGTCTGTCAGGTCAGCTAGTTATTATTATAATAAGATTCGTAACACTATTTGCGATAGTGCAACAAAAATGCCTAAACGAAATAAATTGCTAGATTGAAATAAGAGTTTCACAATCACCAATAATTTAGCAGCCAAACATTCTTTCAAACAATCCAGGTCGGGTTCGGTGTTTTATCATGTTTTACGACGGAAGACGGACGTCAGGCTAACAAGACATCAAACGCTCAAATAAATTAGCTTAGAATTTCTGTTTTACGGTGTTATGACTGACTTCGCTAATGGTTCTGTTTCTGAGTTCACTTGTTATGAAATTTTGCAGTTGGACAATTAAATTTGAATGTAGACGTGGTGAAGGAGTGAGAGCGTAGGAAGGTAGTTCTCTTCACAAATTCAAACGAGAAATAACTGTTTGCTGTTGTATAAAGTCATTAGTCTGTGAAATATCTAAATTCCCAAATTAAGAGTGATGGAGACTTATTTATTTACACCGTGAAAGAATCAGGGATCTATGAGAAATTACAGGTGCTTGTATCGTAATCTGTGAAGTTTCTGGAAGCCCATATACCCCAGCCCTTCCCAAAGTAGACAAGGGTGAAAGAAATTTTGCACTCAAGAGTCGAAATTATAACATTGTCCCATGACTTACAAACGAATGAACCGCCACCTCATTCTTCGCTGTTGAAGTTCACCAAATTAATAATCATACCATAAATACAAATTAGACAACATGAACTGTTTGTTACAGTAACGTGCTCATTAACTTCTCAGAATAAGAAACAAGACAAGAAAGTGCGGTTTAATAGTTAGCACTTAAGGTTCAGCCATATGGTGCGATTGGAGACCTTCGGTTATGTAGGCTGGTAATACGTTACGATTTAATGTTAATGCATTTAGTTGTGACGACTTAATCAGCGCCGATACTGGTAATGTAACGTAAATAGGTAAAGTTTATTAGTATGAGGTAAGAAACTGTTGAACCAATTTTGAATATTATTTCAGTAATAGGAAGGTTCTCAATCCCAGAAGAGTTTAAAGTTAGTAACATATTATTATACTGATTTATTAATAATTACATCTTGTCTCAATTTGAACGATGACCTGTGGTTTGCGAAAAGAAATTCGAGAGTTTAATCTCAGGGCGCTCACCGCTATATAAAAGTATTGATTGAATTATCGCTCATTTCAACGTTTGAGGAAAACAGCGACAGAAAATATTGGAATTTTATCTGGAAATTTCGAAGATATCTATGCTTTCAACCAGCGTGCCAGCTGATGAAAGGCTTCACTCCTCGTTATTGTATTAGTTGTATTATAATTATAATAATAATTAGAATTTATCGTTATAGCAAAATTTTTTAGGAATCTGTTGCTGACTATCTGTTCGATGTCCAGCTCGAGGAAGTACACATGTTTTTGTTAATTTTGCATATAGGAACTTTAAAGTTCAATACCTTCGATAAGAACTATAAGATGTCCAAAGGGTTATCTTCATCAAATTGAATGATTGCCGATGAAACACTACGGACAAATTTCAAAAAAATATTAACAGATAACTCTTTCGAGATCAATCAGAAATTAAATAAATCTTTATGACTAACTACCTTTTGGTCGCGGTTTCGCCCGCCTAAGAGTCTTTGCCGATACAAAATACATGTGGCGATATAAAGGACATATTTTATATCCGCCCGGATAGCGAGCACCGTACACAAGATTTTAAAACCCGTCATAATGGCCCACGTAAGTGTGTCGCATTCCGGGACCAGCCTGAGGACATCTGGTTCAAACAGGCCGGCATAATTGTGTCGACTGTCGAGGGGTAATCTTTTCTCGTCAGTCGACATTCTATTGGACCCCACTCCACTTACCATCAGGCACGGTGGGGTCTCCCTGCAGTGACCGTATGAAAAAGGTCCTTGTATCGTATGGAGAATTACAGCAAGCGAAAGCTAACTCTCGTAGCTAACTAAAGTTTAATTGCCGACTTCATTAATTAGTTAAAAATAGTTTGTATTCCACATTTGGCCTACATTCCCTCGTGTTCTAATTATATCCAGTTACTAACAGGAAAATGGGAATTTCTCATTCAAACGTCGAAATAATTAATTGTTAACGCGTTTCTAGGCATATTACGTCATATACAAAAAAACATACTAAAACTATAATATTCTCTTAATGTAATTTGACCTATATTTCGCCCGAGCATAAAATTTATCGTCAATTTTGCTCTTGGCGAAGTTACGGTTACAGTTAAGGTCAATAGGATAATGTTGCAAAACAAAATTTATCTTGTCCTAGAGGGTTTCGAAATGAGAAATTGTTGTAAGAGTCCTGAACAGAATTTTAGATAATTCCTGTTTATTTCCTTTTTATAGATGTTGAAGAAACAGTTAATCACGCGATGGTAAAATTACAATTAATATCTACACTGGTATCAACAGAGGAAATGGGAATGCGTTGCTTCAACTAGAGTATAAATAACGATTTTCATCGACTTGCACTTGGTATGGGACTTGTAGGTCCTCCACCATTAACCGAAGGTATAACATAATGCAGCATAACAGCCAACACGTTATTTTTCTGTATGATTAAATTAAGAGAGTAAACAAAATTAACTACAGGGTAGTTCAACCGCCTAACCAATAAGTTATACATGTTATGACATGTATTGACGTTTTGTTATTCTTTGTGAAATCTAGACTATGATAGAATATAGACGCGATTACCGAAAGATCATTGTTGGTCGCATTTACCCTGCCAGTCAAAGGTTTTAAATGATAGATCGTTTATACAATTTGGTGTAAAGAATCCGTTATTACTTCTCTGAATGCTTCTTTCCATACCTTTCTTTTAATATCAGACGAGTTTTCTCGTAGTAACACTCTTGTTCATTGCCCAAGATAATTACACCCAATAATTAGTTGTTTCCTTATCTTTATTAAATAGTGAAATACAAGATTAAGTTAATACTCTAAATTCAACGGTTTGACGACTTCCGTAATGGGAAATAGGCTTGTAAAAAATCGTGAGTTCAATTTTCGCGCCGGTTTTGTCTGGATCTACTATAACAACATTAGCTTTCCCGTAATACTAGGTAAAAATAAAAATTATTCGATGAATAAAAATATTGTGCAATAATTTTGTAAATCAATTACGAATATTTTGGACTGAATTTAATATAAATAATATTCATTCGATAAAAAATTTGATGAAGAACATTTTATAATAAGATAATTTTTGTAGTTATTCCATCTTAATAAAAAACAATATAATTAAAGTTGCAATGTTTCTCAATCATAGAATATTCGGGATTCCCTGGTAAAGATAAGCCAATCATAATTCCAGTACGAATTGATGATTATAAATAAATATAATATAACTAAAATACGATGACTAATTTTAACAACTTCAATTACTCTAACAAAACGGGGATCTTGTAAGAATTTGCTTCAAACTGTTGTCTACTTATTTTGATTTTAGCTGCTTATCTACTTAACTACAAAAAAATATATGGCTACGCTAATAAAGAGGTTTGATTCTTAAATAAACTGTTACATCAAAATAATATAATTGAGTTAGCTACAGACTAAAAATATCGCTTAATTAGTTATAAAAATAAACATGTCGTTTGGCAATTGGACTAAGAAATATTACTAGATCGTACTCATTTAATCTGCCAAATTAACGAGTGTAATTCGCATTCTATCACAAATATTTGTATGAAATCAGAACTTCCAGATAGTTTCACAAGATGATAAACAAAAACGACAAAGAGTAATTACTTAATGTATAAACATAAGATACGGCAACAATAACACTGAGATGATAAAGTGAACGCACGCTGCAGTCTCTGGGCTACAGAGTGCGTCTTGCAGAATATTGAATGTCTTATACATAACATAATATGCCGTTTAAAACTTAAAATGTAGAATTTCGTGTCAGTGTTCATGCATAATTTTCTATGAATAATTGTTTATATTTATGCGTACTTGGCGTCTTAGTTTTAAATGTTTGCGGTGAACTGTTATTAATGTGGTTTATTCTGTTTGAAGTTATCACATGTTCATTGTATTTTTAAATGCTATAAGTAATTGTTCTGAGTTCTTTTTCTGTAAACAATGTCTGATTTTTACTACATGCTTGTCATAAAATTCACTTTCAACGGCTAACGGCTACTAACACGGCACATATACCATCACCTATCTGTTAATAGACTTCATAGAACCGAAACTCATCAAGAATTTTAATAAAATCTAGCATTAAACTCACCTCATCATTCCAGTCGCCTTCTCCGTACTCCTCGTTTCGGTCGACAATCCTTTCACTTTTCTCTTCCTCAGCTCGCAACTTCTGTAGATCGTGATACACCACGTGCAGCTGGTCGGGGCTCAGCGTCGCCCATGACTGCATCGCAGACAGGAGTTCCTCCTCATCATCACCACTAACATCGGATTTGTCCGGAGACAGCGAGTTCAGCCTTTCCAACTTAGCATACAACTTTTCTTCGGCCGTTTGCGGCGCGCGCCCTTTCGGCGAATTAAATTTTTCGATTTTCTCGTATAATTTATCGAGGCGGTCGGCGAAGGAGGGCGCGTCTGTGACGTAGGTCCTGATCGGGTTGGTGAGCAGCACGAGGAGCAGCGATAGACGCAGCATGGTGCCCGGCTGGCGGATGGGTCGCGACTGGCACATGGCCGCTTGAGACGCCGCGCCGGGGAACGCGCGCCAGCGATACAAAAAATGTTTATGATTTTACTTTACGAGCCGGCGCGGCGGGAATGTCGCGAAATCTTAGTTTTAATTAAATTTTAATTTGAAACTGTCTGTTTGGTCTGTGCGTGAGAAGGGATTTTGTAATATCTAGTTGATTGACATAAGTATCGAGTGACAATATTCGATAAGGAGATGAACTGACCATATTTTAATGCGACTGTAATGTTCAATAATTTGTAATGTACATAACACATATCACTGTGCAGGAAAATAATTTATGAATTATTTTAAAACTACTAAAGAGGCATTTTTTAACTTTCGAATGTCAATTTTAATTGACATTTTTAATGATTTATCTGCACCGTCAATATACGGAATTTACTTAAACTTACCAACAAAATTAAATTAAATTTCCGGATTTTCCCAATTGAAAAATATTACATCAAGTTGCTACGTAATTTTTAAATATAAAACAAGCTTTTGCTCGCGGCTTCGCCCGTGTGAAGGTGTTTTACGGTATAATTTTTTTCCGACTTACTTGATGTGTATCGTTATATTATGACCAAAATCTTTATAAATTGTAACCTATGTATTGTTCTGACCTATAACCAATATTACTGTAAAGTTTCATTCAAATCCGTTTAGTAGTTTTTCCGTGAAAGAGGAACAAACATACATACATACATACATACATCCACACAAACTTTCGCATTCATAATATTAGTAGGATAAGTATTAATGTTTGTTAGTCACATTATATTTACTTTGTGAATGTTGTGTATACCTCTTACCCGTAAGAGGCATGCATATCAGCCAATAGGGGACCGGCCTATGCTTGATTTTGTACATTATTCTATATGTAATGGTTAATAATACGAAAAAGAAGCACTCCTGCGAAAACTGTATAACAATTGGTTAAAAAATTAGCGAGTAATTCATATTTAAAATATTGTAACGTGCAGAAGTGGGCGCGATGTGGGGATATCGCTTCATCTCTTTTTTCGCACGCGTCGTAATTCCCGATGACGTCACATGTGGATATTTCGTCTCTTTTCTGTTTTTTGTTAATTACCCCTTCCACCGAAATTCAAAGACATAACTTGTTGATTTTTTACCGGATTTTAATAATTCCTTCTGTGTTATAATTTATATTATGTAAATATTTGATAATAGTAAAGAACAAAAATGAGTCCGGTACCCTATTGTCAACACGCAATACTGTTTTTTAGATTTAAGGATATATATGCTGTTGGTGTACCTTATTAAATAATAAATAAATTAAAAAGAATTGTTACATAGGTATAGACATTCGCAAAATAGTATGCCTTTTTCGTTTCGCTCAAAACCTTAGTGTATATTGCGCAAGCGGCGACATCCCGACTTCCCCTACTTGGTATACAGATATGTACCTATAGATGCTATAAATACATTCCTGTCTCGAACCACTCATTCATACCGCAATGTCAGAAGTATTTAGGGATCCGCACGCCGCTGGAGAAGCTAGTGCTCCGTACGTACAGGTTTAATATATTTTTTTAAATGAATGTATATAAATGGTTTAAAATTGTAATTTGGAAAACGCCGTCAATAATTTAAAAATAATGCCGTAATAATTATTTTTTTCTTTCTTTCCTTCTTTAATAATTATCAGATATAATAATTATCAGTCTTATATTTAGAATATACTACACTTATGGTGCAGCCAATTGTTTATTGTTATGTATTAATATGTTCATGCTGTGACAGCCTGTAATTAAAACAGCACTGCAGCAATTACTTACTGAATTGTTAAAAAAACTATGTAAGGTGTATGTTTTGTTTTGCTGTTCAAATAAAAAATAAATAAATATACTATTGGTTACGTTAAATATTATTTTGTATAAGCGAGAGCAAAATTGAGACGAGTTGGTATATCCCCTCCCATTTCTTTTATAAAGGCGCCATTAATCAAAATTCGACTCAGACACGCGCCTACGTGATTTTAAATTATAACGTATAAATAACTATACTGATATTATAAAGCTAAAGAGGTTGTTTGAACGCACTAATCTCTAACTACTAAACCGATTTCGATTTTTTTTTCACTCTCAGGAAGCCACATTACTCCTGCGTTCTATAGACTACTATTACCCCTGGAAAAATACCGGAAAAACGATTCACGCGGGCGGAACTGCAGGCAAAAGCTACATCGTATAAAAAGGTCATAAAACACTCGGTTTTATAAAAATACACTCGCCTCACGCAGCAAATCTCTAACCGCATCCAAACTGGTTCAGCACTACGGTACACAGTATGTCAATTTCAAGTAATTGCACTAGTTATTGCATTCGAACCTTGATCTCTGCGTTATTAAAGTTACATTAGCTTCATTCAACCATTACTTTAATGTAAAAACAGGAAAGATGAATGTTCTTAATTCAGGGTAGGAATAAAAATGTTATGTTTTCGCGTAGTATGGTTTGTTATATTTCTATATCAGATGGATTAATCATTATTGCCAGGCGATTCGTAAAAACTAAGGTAAATTGTTTCGGAGATGTGTTTGATGCGTCCACCCTAAAAAGGGCTGGAGTAATGATGTGCATAAGATGAAGTGGTTGGAATTGATAGCACATGCCGATTTTGTTTTGATTACTGAAATCTGTAGAGATTGTTACACATTGATATTGTATAAATAAGAATATATGCAATCTTTCAACCGAATCAAATGATGATCTGTCGTTTCTCATTCTTCAACCAGCTTTGTCGTGAATGTCGTCTGTTGTAGGTAACGTGAAAGATTTACATTCCAATATAAAATGCAATGATAAAATGTCTTTAGTTATATAAGCGACTTTATTTAAGTAATAAATATTCTCATGTACCTTCACTTATCACAATCGAAACTATGTTTCCCTACGTGATGAATAATACATTGTTTTATTTTACATTTACGAAAACAATTATAAAGAGTAATCGAGTTTCTCTGCCTATGTTGAAATAACTACCACTATGTGCACAATTTTTACCAAAGTTACGTCAGAAAATAGCTCTTAAGGTTCACAATGGTCATCAAATACTTTGGTACAGTCACTAAAATAGCTGACCAAATTCGATATGGCCTTAAGTTATTAATACAACAATATACTTATAAATATTCACTTCCAAAGTCATGAAATGTCTGTTAAAAGCAATATGATTCACAGAGCTATTTAGTTATAGAATCGAATGTCCCACAGGCACCGAGGTCGTCTAAAGAAAACAAAAGTAGCTCGTACGTTTCTGAGAATGTCGTAACAAAACATACAAACTTGCAGATATGCGGGGCATTCCGTTACTCGCAGAAATCCAGTTAAATACAAAACAGGTGCCTTGTAGTATACACATACCATTTTGAGTGGCTGAGTATTTAGTGTCCATTATTTATGATCAACTAGCTATTGGTTGCGGTTATGCTCGCATTAGTGCTGGAAAAAATGTGATATAATTCACAAACCAAAAATTTTTTTGATATGCCGTATACTTTTACATAATACTTATTTACGACATAATGTAGAAATTCGAGTCTAACTAGATTCGGATCCTTCTTTCAACTCAGCATTCCGTATCATTACCTTCTAAGATGTAGTCGCTTTCGCTTCTAAGATGTTGCCATACTCGGGTAAATATGGTTCCATACATTCAAGATTATATGTGAAAGTAGTTCAACCTTCCCATCGCCACGTTGTTTCTAATGGGTAGGCAGGAACGTTATTACTAAAACGTCAGCCTCAGTCATCGATCTTCGCGAATTTGAATACCCCACACTTAGCAAAAACCATTTAATTTTGTTCACAAAATTAGATGTTTCTTATCTTCATTTGGGTGGCGCGAAAGGTAATATAATCTAAGGTTTGATGAAGTTAAAAAGATATATCTTGACCTCTCTACAGTACTCGTTCTTGTACATTAACCGGCTCAATATAAAATTGTTATATCCACAGCAGTAAACTAAGGTGCAAAATATTTATTAGTACCTAATTATTGAACCTATGTCATCGTTAAAGAACATAATGCGTACCATAAAGTAATTTACATGTAATATTTTATTCATACGCTAAGGTCAATCACGTAAACCCATGACCTATTTCTATTCCAGACTTAATTAGTCGTAAATATACAGCGACGACTACAAATTAAACACTAGCAGTAATGGCTGACGTTCATGGAGTTATTTTAATTCATTCACAATAAAATTAATTATTTCAAAATAAGTACTTAAAAATAAATTGTAATTTTTTATGCAAATTGAATTTAAGTAATTTGTAATTAAATATTTTATGTTTATTTAATGTTTGAATAGTAAATAAAAATGCTATAAACTTCACAAATTAAAAAGACATAAAATTTAATTGGTTTTGAATGAATTAATTTGTGCATATTTTGATTCAATGAATTCTAAGTTTAGTGAACGTGCATCGGCTTATCTTATCAGCTGATCTGTTGACCGCATTCAGCGACTGATTATTATACTTCAGATATGTTTTAAGCATAGCAATGGCACTGGGATAGACCATGTTCTGGATTAACATACCTATAGAGTTCTAATAAAAAAAGCAGGGTAATTTTGACATAGTATTATGAAATGAAACCTCATACTTATCTTGTTGAAAATAACACTTAACTCGAACGCTAGATATCAAATAAAAAATGAGTCTCGAAAAAAAAATACCAAAACAAAGTAACTTTAATTTAGACTCTCTCATGCTACTACTACTAATCTAAGAAAATTCGTCACAGCGTCAATTTCACACTTGACGCACACGCCATAACTACAAAATGACCAAAATCTAAAAGTAAGTAAATTGGGATTTTTGGTGCACAATATTTGTCATACAGGGTCGATATTTTGACAACGTTTTCAGAGATAAAAAAAAAATATATGGTTTCATTTAAACGACATGAAATAGAAATTAAAATCCTTTATTGGAGAATGGAGGTACTAAATATACAAGTGGTTTTTAAATATAAAAATGTTCCAATATATTCAACCTGGATAGGAACCGGTGTACAATACTACTATAAAACAGAGTGCTACTACTTTTACGTGGTTTTTTTCTTATGTATAATATAAAATATGGTTCACAGTAATATTCTTATACCATTTACAATATTCTATGCAGAACAGAAGTCGTCATACTAATCTATGTATTAAAATTGCAAAACTTAACGATAAATTTATTTAAAGTCAGAGTACTTATTCCTTAATGCTATAAAACAATTTGATAAAAGCCAATTATTAATTTTATTTTAAAGTGATGACAAGGTATTATTTTTTTTGTCGAATGGTAATTTATTGTAAATTTTATTGCCTTAACATGTTGCTACTAAGCATTACAGACCTGCATTTGGGATAGTATATAAGATGCTTATGCATGATTCCTGATGGAGTAGAATTGGTATACCATCTGCACAATCATTCCGCTAAACATGAGAGGCCAAGTAACATTAGCTATTGCCTGTCATTGGTCGCCAACCTTCGGCCCGCGTTCAACTCTCTTTATTACCTCATTAATTAGATTTGTAGTAGTACACTATATTACTATGTTAGGAAACGTGACTTCTGTTTACACTATTGGTGACTGACCTGACATTAAAATATACTATATCTAAACTCTTAAAAATTAGACAACAAATAATGTATGGTGAACTCAAAATATTTTAAGGTTTTATAGATGAGAGACGTCATCATAGTATTTTTTTTTGATGTATCTACAATGAAGCTGATGGCATAGGTAGGTATGTACGGTGTTTTTTTTTATTTCTTTGAATGACGAGACGAGCTTGCCGTTCGCCTGATGGTAAGCGATACGACCGCCCATAAACAGATACACCATCCAACACCTTGAATTACAAAGTATTTTTGATATTCCACCGCGCTCGCCATCCTGAAACATGAGATGTTTAGTCTCATTATGTCCAGTAGTTATACTGGCTACAATGTTCTTCAAACCGGAACACGACAATGACAATACACTGCTGCTTGGCGTCAGATAAAGACATTACGGTGGTACTTAACCAGACGGTCTCTCACATATGAAAGACTTGCCACCAGTAACTGTAATGTACTGTAAGTGTAATCAAAAACAAGAATGAATAAGAGATCTTGCGTTCCTCAACGTTTGCCATACGGGACTGTTTTACTGCTCGTTAAAAGGTGCTATTATGACCGGATTTTCAAAATGTGAACTATGATCTAGCAAATAAGAGAGCAAATGGAATTTTCATTACATCGAGTTTTATTCACCAAATAACAGCGGAAATGGATGGCACACATATGGTAAGTGTAAGCCCTTAATCTGACATACTCGATTAGAAGAGATTTCTAAATTAAGATCCTATTTGTTAAAAGCCTGTGATGTATAATATTATTCGCTTTTAGGCCTAAACTGACTACAAGTGGACATGATGGTGAGTTCAGTGCGGGTCAAATCTGATTACGATAAACGAGATGTGACAGTCTTGTTTATCGCAATCTCTGTGCTGACCCAGTAACTGGATATTCGTGAGATGACGTACACTATATTAGTCATCATCATACCACCGTGCCTTACCCAGAAGTATAGACAGTTTTGAAGCTATTTCAAATGAATACGACATGGGAAGTGCAGCCTATTGTTACATGACTGTCTCAGTGGCGTAGTTTTATGCGTACACGGTACGAGTACGACTAACACGGGGATCGAATGCCAGGTCGGGTAAAAAATTATGACTAGGTTTTTCATTTTAAAAATTACTCAGTGGCAGCTCGGAGGTTGAAAATTGGCATGGAAAGTCGTTGGTCCTGCGCCTGATTTCTCTCCCGTCATGTCGGATTGCCGTCTCACCGGACTATGGGAGTGAAAATTAAAGTTATAAATTCAAACATGTCCATGTTCACACCATTTCTTAATACAAATTTGAGATCTACGCTATGTGATTTGTGCGTTTCTGTATTTCCACCTGCTATAGATTGGCTGCCTCGGTGGCGTAGTTGTACTGCGTGTGTGTGTGTGTGTGTGTATAGATTGGACCATGTTTGAAATTTATCGTTTCATTTTTAATGTTCGATGGTGTTGCTACTGTACATTATTACCGAACATTTAAACACAACTTGACAAATTGTAAAATCAATAAAATGTTGGCAATCCACGACGAACGCACTAAAATTCGTAAACATATTTATTGCGGCGACCCACATCTGCAACGACTTCCCATGGCTGTAATATTGAAACAAATCACCGAGTTACCAGGAACGCGAGTAAATGTGCGATAAATTTCAAATTTCACGCCGCATCACAGATCCTGGCTTCTGTGTTTATAAATGGTGTTATTTTAAACAAATACGGGAATTCTATAGAGTTCCTAGTCGGAGGAAAGTAGTACAAGGGTGTACCGAAAGATGGCGCTATATCTTGAGCTGTAATATAGTTCTAAAGGACTAGGATCTAGGCTGTATTCATTTCGTTACTACTTACCCTTTTGGGTATAAAATGTACGAGAGTATTAAATAAAATTCTTTATGAGTATTGTTTAAGTTACATTGAATAAATTCATAGAAAAAAATACGAAAATGCTTTTTGTTTCTGCATATAACACTGCAAGTTTTAGTTACCATTTGCCGAGTATTTTAAATGTAGATAATTTAAATTTTGTCGATAGCGGCAACATGGATTGGCCACGTTTGTATTATCTATATATTACACCAGTCCAGTTTAACTCAGTCTTTACCAAAGCAATTTACATAAATATCAAACAATAGAATACTACGATGTAATTATAGTATAATTATAACAATATACAACCCACACGCATACCGTAGAAGTAAACATGCCATAAAGTTCCTGCGCTGGCGCCGACATAAGAAAAATCATTAAATATTACTACATTACTTTTTATTGCCGCTATATCGTAAATAATTACTGTCGCGACATCAAGGTCTCGGTTATTAGCTAAGTTTGTTTACTGATCCCACCCTTTAGGTATTTATTTTTTATAGAAGGAACAACTATCTTTCTCGTGTGAAAAGATTCTCGGCTCCCCAATAGTTGCAACGTTATCTAAAACAAAATTTCGGTACGTTAATTTTAGTATTTTCAACTAATGTTTTAAATTGGAATAAAAAATACACATACAATCATGATATAATATGTACTACGTACTAGATTTGGCGTTCCGAACATTCACTGTGTACAACTGTTTTGAACTGATATCCATTCAAACTGACTTTAGTATGGTCAATATTGACAGCTTGTGATTGTGTACGGATTGACGTTCATGATATAAGAACACGAGTCTAAGTGTAAACCTGGATTTGATTAAAAAATAATAGTCAAATAAATAAAATTATTTGTTGTTCAAGTGAATAAATAGGTCATAACAGTGACGTTTTTATTTCCATTTTGGTTCAGATTTTGAACAAATAGTTTATATGGACGTTCTTGTCTATAGAATATACGTTAATGCATACACTGTTGTTCGACGGCAAAAATAAACAAAGCGAACCTACCTAAACGGACTCACGCGTATTAGTAAAATAAATCAAACGATTGTACCTATTTAATTATACAGAAAAGTAAACGCAGTCGTGTGCTAATACTAGTGTAGTATCAACTCTAGGGGTCACCCCACACAGGCCGTTTATCATGTCCCGACCCCGAGGTCGCGCCTGTCTGTAACTAGACAGGGTCAGTTCCTGTGAACATGTCTGATGCTTGACGTTGGGTTCTTTTGTAAGGGTATGTGATTTGGATAGTGTTACTTAATTTTGTTGTGGGAATGGTATAGTATGTGAGCGATATGAAAGAGAGGTGGATGACAGACGTAGTTGGGATTTGTCTGATTGACGACAAATAAGAGGCGGACGTTGGAAAAATAATAAAACAAATAATTACTCCGAAACTATGTTTAATAGTAAAAATAATGTCTAGGTTGAAAGCTTGCGATGTAGTTCTACATTTAATTAAATCAGAACCCAAAAGACTGGCTGCCTGACTTCAAGACGCTGTGAGCTCATTCTGCGTAGATCAGACTACCAACTATAAAAAAATTAAAAAGTTGTATAATTGTAAAATGTACGTAGATATTGTAATATTGACTCTACGGATGACCAAGACCCCCCCCCCCCCCTCAGGATCACGAAGGCTACAAAGTCTACGAAACGTAAATATAAAAAACTAGATAAAATCCGAAAAATTATTTAATTTTAATGACTAACATTCGCGTAAACACCAAACAATCATTATAGTCTCTTGCAAACTCTTTTGGATCGTCATGAATCAACCATCGCATCGCAACGTGGTATGATCTTACTGTTCTCATATAATCAAAGCCGTTGTTTGGATATTTGGTAGAAATAAACGCAAAATCCGCTAAATGGATTTGACTAAATTTGGCGTACTTCAAGACCCTGACTAGGACGGTATAAAAACCGGTAACTTAAGCACACTACACCATGAGGATGTTTTGTACCTAAGTAAGTACCTAAGTGTAGCACCACTACGGTACAAAATCCTCCATCACTCGGTAGTCTAGTTATTAGCCGTTTCTTATAACTGGATATAAATAATGATATAATGTCGATCGACGTTGTGTATAAATTATGTCGCACCAATGTGTTGGCACACATCTCTGACTTTTCTAGTCATGTGTGTATTCTTTGTGAATTATCGCTTGCTTTAACGGTGAAGGAAAACATCGTGAGGAAACCTGTATACCTGGGAAGTTTCTATAGGAATTTTGAAATTGTGTGAAATCTACCAATCCACACGAGGCCAGCGTGGTGGACTAGGGCCTTATCAGTAGTAAATAGAGGAGGCCCATGCTCAGCAGTGGGACAGTGGGCAGGGCTGATATTATTATTAGTGTTGCACTAACAAATAGTATAATATCAGAATACTACTTACTAGTTTTGTTTACATTTGTTTTCTCTACACTAATTTCCGCAAACACATTGTTTTGCATAACTATTGTTAACTAAAACAATATGTTTTCTGAAATAACTTGTTTCATCAGAATACTCGTACGGCCCGTTGTGTAGTTCCAGGAACGTTCGCGGCCAGAGCTCTCGTTCAACAATGTAGATGTTCTTAGAACATTTATTCCTCAGAAGTTATGATCGATACAATTGAGATACAATTTGTTTCTTTTTTATTGCATGGAGGCGAGCTGATGCCCTTTATGGTCCCATGGATGTAGCTCTGCCAAGGGCATAGTTAGTGACTGTATACTAAATGAAATGAGAGATAAAATTATAGACTTCAGTGGTGAATGTGTGAAACTTTCTAAAAGGGAACCCGACACAACATAATATAGGTAATAATATGCATAAATGCCGTCTGCAAATCAAATGCTAATTAGATTTTTACATATATTACGAAAGAGAAGTCAGCAGGAATAAGGTTATATGGACTCTCCACCATTGATAGATATGCTTCTAACTTATGTTGCTAGTGGTAGGATATTCGCAAACCCCGTGATTGTGTCGCGTTTTGTGATCAGCCTGTATAATGTTTCAAACAGGAATAATTGTATGGACTGGCGAGGGATAACCATCTCTCGTCACACGACACTAAACCTAATTCCGCTTACCATCAGGTGAAGTGGGGTCACTTTGACGTGCCCCATCTAAAAAAATACAGGGGAATGGAATGCCTTATTAGGCAAGGTATTGCTTTTTCATACGCAACTAATACTATTTATACTTTATATTTGAAACTCTTTATTGTATTTCTAAAGTATGTTGTGTACGTTATTACAGTGCGCGTATGTTATGCAGTATATTTTAATTATTAATAATAATGTAGTAATCTAAAATGATACCCTGAATACAAGCTTACTTTTTTGTTCGGCGCATATTTATTTAGTTTCAATATTAGATGATTACTAACGTACGATTTCGCACTTCAAATAATTCTTCATTGTCAATATTCTTGGAATCCCTCTAATTGAAAGTAATAAAATGTATTTTAGGTTGGTAATGAAATATGGAGAGCATGCTGTTGGCGCCAGCCCCAGAGCCGTGAAATCACAATTTGGCTCCACTTAACCATGCAGGGATTTGACTCATGCGCAAGCGCCGCCATTTCGAGTCTTTTTTTAGATTTTTTTGGTTTTGGACATGTTCATTTCGTCCTAATTTCGAGTTCTTTTTTATTTATAATACAAAAGAATTTGAAGTTGTTGGTTACGAGAATTCATTCGCTAATGGTATATGTGATTTAATGTCTACTTGCAACAAAGGTATCTGCGTAAACTTATAAAAAGATTATTTTTTCTCTTATAAACTTATATATTATATATTGCACTAAGTTGAAAATTTATTACAAATGTTCGATGGTCTGGTGCTATTTCAAGTATGAAAGCTATTTATGTCAATAATATTGTTCCTTATATCAACTTTCTGTAGACAAATATTCTATAGACACTAAATTAAGATTTCATAAAGAAAATTAAACAGATTTAGATCAACTTGAAAGTTGTATTAACACTCAAGATAATCGACCCCAAAATAGCTTCCCTTCTTTTATCTATTCCTCTAACTATTAATGTAAGCACGCTGATGTTTACCTCTAATATGTTGAACGATTTAAGGAATACATTTTAGACTAATGACTATGTATGTAATGTATGTGAGACTTAACTTAATTAGCATTAGAACAGTTCTTATCCCATTATAAATCTTAGCATCGAGAAATCTCCAATGCAATATGATTCATTGGGAGGTTGACATCAGCAATCACTCCTCGGAGTTCCTTCGCAGACTTGATTGAGCCGTGACATCATCGTCTGCTGCATACAATTGGTAACATTGTAGACAATATGTCTGCTAATGGATAGTGTTGGAATGTGTCTGAAACAACTGTAGCTAAGTTTAATGCTTCTTGCTAATCTCTTATGATAGGTATTAAGTATATTTAAAAATAGCCAATGGATTTGCGAGCAGTACCGTTCGAAGTAGTATCAGGATACTTGCTGGTGGTAGGATGTATTTTATATCCGCCCGGCTAGTGACCACTGTAAATAAGGTGTTAAAACCCGCCATAATGGCCCAGGTAATTGTGTCGCGTTCCGGTATTAGCTTGTGTATATCATAAGCTGGAATAATTGTGTCGACTGCCAAGGTACTCATCTCTCGTCAGTCGATATTCTAATGGACCCTCTCTCCACTTACCATCAGGAGCAGAGGGGTTTCTTTGCCGTAGATTTATAAAAAAACAAATACTGAAGTAACTGATAATTTTAATTTCTCGTTTTGTAAGTTTAATGAATTCACTTCTGTTTGTTACAGTTGTTATGTCATGGATATTGGGAAACTATAAGAAACTTTCTAATAAAAACTTAGACTTAGAATAGGAAAAATAAATAAAATTAAAAAACCTAGACTTAAAACAAAATTCGGAGATTGCACATTATTCTCATTAAGGAGATTGTATTCGTCGCCTTTCATTCAACCTTCGACTTATCACGCGTTCTACCACATAAGCTGTCAAATATTAATAAAAACGTTCACATTGTTCTGAAATAGTCTCTATGTCAATCCGTTTTACTCTCCGCTAAGTTAAAACAGTTTGTCTCCTTTAACTTAATTCTCTTTAAATTCTAGTAACATCTACATAATTATCTATTGCAGTAACAACATTCTCAGTAAATGTACCGACTTCGTGTTCATTCAGAGTTTAATATATCTATTAGTTGAATGGTGCTTTACCCTGGTCGGCGTAAGAGATACGTGCCCGAGGAGATAGACATCATTCATAAGTTCGCCACAGTTCAAAATGAACAGTAGCTAATTGCATATTTATTTTGAATTTCCTTGATAAAAAACTTTTTAAGTCAATTCTTCCTGTAGTACTGTAGTAATATGTTCACGTTTTGAAGACTATGAAGCCTTTATGGTCACAAGTCGGACTGAGGTTTTGGTCATTAGCAAGTGATTTACAATATCAACCTACATTTTATAATTATATAACATCTTTTTGTTTTAGCTGTTAACGCTCCGATTTACGCAGAATGAGCTCACAGTGTCTAGTATTTAGTTACATATTTAGAAATTTCCTGATAAAGTTGTTTAAATCGGTTTATTGGTCTTGTAGGAATAAGTTGCTTAACGTTGGAGCCCACGGGGGACAACCTTCACTGGTACTGTCTGTGGTATATGCAAGGATTAGTGTGAGATCTGCTAGGAATTGAAAATCCTGTATAAGTAGGTGTTTAGGTGAGACTACGGATGTAACAGTTAGATTATTTATAAATTAAGTAATGTTGTTTCCTTCACAAGCCCTCATCATATAGAATATTGTATTTATAGAACACAACGTTACCACAAAAGTCGAAGCATATAATTTAAATGCAACACGCAACATGCATGAATGTTGCACCAGAAAACACATCCTACTGCGAATGCAACTTTACCGTGGCATTGGTGTGGGGCCTCAAGACAGTCACGTGTCCGCCACATGTCTTAGGTCGACACCCTTTGCACCACCCTTTGTTTGCACCCCCAACTACCGTTATACCGAAGAGATAGAGTCTTCAATCGCCTGATCTATCCGCATTTTGCTACCAACTACAAACTGCAGACAGGATGGCATGTTGGGACCCACAATGGGAATTTTAATGATAATACCTCACCGTTTTCGGTTTAATTATTTGTTAAGCTAAACAGTATCCAGGGAATTCTCGTTGTGAACATGTTTGAGAAATTATAATAAAGATTACTCGGAGGTATGCAAAGATCGCGGTTGATATGGTCTTCCGCGTTGCTATTGTCTGGATAACCTGTGTGCTGTTGAAATTAAACTATTTTTCGGATTTTATCGCGGTTTTTTATATTATAATTTTCTCCTGACTGCTCGAAGACTTTGCAACCTCCCATGGTCACGGTCTGTATTCTTTTTGTAACCTTCTTGATGGTGAGATGAGTTGATGTATACCTACTTACTCGAAAATTGGGAGCAATAGTGGTATTAGGTGATATTGTTATGCTGTAGATATGTTTGCAGTTCTAGGCAAGCTCGAACAGAGATGTACCAATGTCAAACAAACCACTAGTGTCAGTTTGCTGTTGCAGTTCACAGGGTATGAAGGTTATCCATAGGCCCAATCTCGTCCTCCGTGCCCTCTTCTTCATATTCTTTTCTTCGAAGTCGTAGGGTCGAGCCTGTTGCCTTTTGCTTCGCCTATATCTAAATATTTATGTACCATATAATATTATTACTTTATCTCACGCGGGAATCGAACCTGCAATACAACTAGGACAAATTCGCAGACTTTTTTATTGCAGTTGAATGCAGAGACGAGCATACCGCTCGCCTGATGGTAAGCAATACGACCGCCCAAAAACATTAGCAACACCACATCAAACTTGGAATCACAATATCTCTACTAATAAATTAATGTACAAGTACATCTGTATAGAATGAGTCCAGTGGTAGAAAATCAACCGTCGAATTGAATATATTTGTAGCACATATTATACATACATTTAATTCTTCCACACTCCGCTATATGATCTTTAATTGTTCCAAATTTGCTTCAAGGGTACAAAGTTTTTTTTTTACGTAGTGATATATAGATATCTCGTTTCTTCTGACGTTAAGTATCCTTCAACATACTATTAGGAGGGCCCGTGATTACATACAAAATGACTACTAAATTTGTTTTAACTGATTATAATAATAATATCAGCCCTGTATTATATCCTGTCCCACTGCTGGGCACGGACCTCCTCTACTACTGAGAGGAATTAGGCCTTAGTCCACCACGCTGGCCTAGTGCGGATTGATAGACTTCACACAGCCTCAAAATTCCTTTAGACTATTTCTCAGGTATGCAGGTTTCCTTAAGATATTTTCCTTCACTCTTAAAGCAAGCGATAATTCACAAAAAACATGTTTTTTAGAAAAATTAGATTTGTGTGCCCTTAGGATTTGAACCTGCGGACATTGGTCTCGGCAGTTCCACACCCAACTAGGCTATCGCCGCTTTTAGCTGATTGAAGAACATACAAATAGTAGGTCAACTGTTTACGATCCTATTGTTGGATACCAGCCAGATAACATACTATTCGTGATTTTTCTCGGACATTTACTATGAATACTCAGTGATTATCAAAACGCTTTTATTGAAAAGTTATGCAATATTAGGAATATGGCGTTTAGTGTGAAATAGGCGTGACACAAAATCAGCTTCATCCAAAAAAAACTAGGTTAGATTCATAAAAAATCTAATGAATATTAAATCTATTTCCTTAATTTTCTATTTAGGGAAAGATCCAAGATATTAATTTGATTTTATTAAAATTATTATAACCTGGGGCAAATATTGTAGTATGTATTCACATAATATCTTATATTTTTTGTCGTGTTATTTCATCATCAACTGGGTATTTACAATCGTATGATAAAACCTGTATTTTGAGGCTAGTTCCAAAAAGTACTCAGTGCTCTTGGACCTGTATACATCTAGTAAGACAGATCAACATTATTCTGGCGACCGTCTAGAGATTCTATTGTTGATCAATTCAAAGGTAAAGGTCAAGTTTTTCGCACAAAACTTATGCATTAGGCACGAGTTACGCTCGTTTTCACAAAAAATATTATGAAGACGCACAATGCATACGAAGACACAGTTTCGCCAATTTCATAGTTTTCTATGGTTTTGTATTACTGTGTTCTGACAGCCAACTGAAGTACAGCTGTATCTAAATATTAACCAATCACAGCACCAATATGTCTACGGATTGCGAAGGCTGTTTTGCCGAAAGCAGTAGGAAACGAACTTAATATCGCAGCATTGCTCCATAATTAGCTAAGTAACGTTTGTGAATACGGGCTATAGGCTTTTGCTGGTGGTAGGATATATGTTATGTCCGCTCGGATAGCGACCACCATATACAAGACGTTAAAACCCGCCATAGTGGCCGACGTAAGTGAAGCGTTCCGGGATCAGCTTGTGTATATCCAGTTCCAACAGGCCGGCATTATTGTGTTGACTGCCAAGAGGTAATTATCTCCTGTCAGTCGACATTCTAGTGGACCCCACTCCTAATACCACTAAGAGCAGAGGGGTCACTTTGTCGTGTACGTATACAAAAAAAGTCAATTAATTTAAATCTAAAGATAAGAGACATCATCATACGAGGCGCAACGTTGGATTCAAGAAGTATACGTATCTTTAGGTTTGCATATAAAATGCTATGTCGTGATGTCATATATTGTGTACACTGGACAACTATGACCACATTACATTATATTTACCATGGTACCTCGCAAGCCCTACATACAAATTCTTTAGTAGTTTTACAATATGTTAGTTGTAGAGACGTAATTGTACTATATTTAGGATGCACGGCCGAGTTATCGGTTCTATTTCACGTCGTTTATGTCAGACGCTGCGGCGCCGAATCACTCGGTTCTTGGTAATGGATCCATAATCTATTTCGAACATTACATGGCTTGTGAAAATGTTAATAACCTGTCTCTTGGATGTAATTTAGAGCTAAAATGTTTTGCTCAATAAGATTTATATTTATTTTGAGATGATCTTCTTAATAATCTATTCAAGTGAAACATCGATATTAGCTTACTCTGTTATGCCCCTATGCAATATTATCAAGATATATCTAAAACTACTATTATAGTCTCAATTACTTATCAATATTTCCAAAGAAATGAGCCTGCAACAAACAAGTACGGTAGGCAACGCTTGTCTAAGCCCCTGTCATGGGTCGTTCTAGGTGGCGAATACTGCTCACTCCTTTGCCTACTAAGGCAATAAAAAAATGTGACCTATCCATCTACAGGTGTTGTTAATTCTGCAACTGAATTAAATGTTCCTCAAATAGGTCCCTATAACATCGTGGCGCGGAATGCTTACCGTGCGCCAATACTTCTGCCTACGTGATCTAACGCATAGGCATACCTCATAAAATCTCTATCCTACGGCATTTTTCGTGAGACGAACTCAAACTACACTCTTACTATTCCAGAAGCAGCAAGATTAATTCCCATGACATGATGAGGCTACGCGCGCCGAATCGGGAGCGGGCGGATAGAAATGTGTTGCGCATTCTGATGATTCATACATGATGTCATCATCTTGATTAGGGATAGTTTATTAAATCACAGTACGGAGAAATTCATGCATGCTTTAGTATAGTGTTTTTAAGGCGGTTTTTTCTTATCCTTGTATGTGGAAGTGGTTACAACCAGTGCATCTGATTGTGTTAAAGATCGATAGAAGTATTTGAGTCAAAAGACCATCCGTGATCACAGAAGTCGCTAGAACAATTAAGGAAAATGCCATTTCCAATAATACAATTTGAGAGTATAAAATACAGTGCAATGGTCGAGTTACCTACGAAATTCTTAAGGGTAATTCTCAGGTAAGTAGGTTTCTGTGAGTTTGGAATGCGACTGGAAAATAGGATGATTCACTACGATGGATTTCCCGAAACGTGCGGCAGTTGCTATCCAGCCGTCCATTAGTCTACTCTTTATTTTGTTTCGTCATACAAGCTTTAAGTATTCGTCATAGCTATTTAAGTGAAGACTATTCCGATATCGTACCCACCACTGCGTCTCTTGTAAGCCAAGTTCCACAGCCCACCATTTTATTAAACCGAGCTGTAAAACTCGATACTCTGGGAGCATTAATCGCTCTTTAACCCTCAAAGTAAGTAGACAAATACAGTTATTATTAAAGTAGTTCAAAGAATTAAAGTTTTGTTGACAGATTATAGTATATAGAAAATAAAAACTCTTGCGAAAATAGTGACCAAGAAAACCGATGACGAAATGAAAGTGACATCATGCGACAATACAGCACCAAGTTCACGACCAATCTGGAGAAAGCAGATGGTGCTAACGAGCCAATTGAAACTGATCGTGTTACGCGGAAGATGGTCTGCTGTTGGCCATATGGTGCACAATTATTCAGACTGACGAAGGTTATAGGAATGGAAATTTTACCTGATGGTATAATGCTGTCCAAATATAATGGAATGTATAGTGCAAATAGGAAATAGAAGCAAAGTTAAACCTCAATTTTGCTTTGTTAAATCTTTTCAATACTTCTTTTATTATGGGTGATTAGTATAATCAGTACAGATGGTTAGAGGTCAGTTGACCCGTCTGCCTACTAAGGCACTAGCTGGCATATTCTATAACTACCAGACAATTCCCAGTAACTGTCAACTACAACTACAATAATAAGTAAAAGAATCTCACAAACCCAATAGCGTGGACAAGCCACACTGAAGGCGTGAACTCTCTAGACCAGTTATCTCATCGAATCTGCCGATGGAGACATTTCTCTAGTTACATCCAATTAAAGCAATTAACATGGAATGTCAGCGGTTACCACACCCGTCGCTACGTGACTTATTCAGCGTACCGGGGCTTTGTGTCTCTTGGGGTTTGGGCAAGCTTCGTTTGGACCCTTTTGTTAAGCATGATGTGTTGAGCAATGTTGGGATTTACTAGTAGTGTGGTGTGCGGGGAACATAATGCTACCGAGTTTTAAGACACGCGACGTTCTTAAGATAGTCGACTTTGAACCTTATTTTAACAATCAAATATATTTTGCAGGCTTTTGTCTGGTAAATGCTACTGCTTTACGTATATACTTTCGCTTGAATTTCATATTTATTTATGTATATCATTTGTTTATTTGGATTTTATGCCGCGAAGAAATAACGTGGATCAAGTGATGTGTTTCAGGTTAAAGTTATTTATTTATTTATTTTATAGATTCACTTACATTGCCAGTAAACTAAACATGTAAGCTGCTTAAGTACCACTTAAGTTATAATAAGCTTACTTTAGGATTCATAGCTATGACTTACCTTGTTAAAAAATTTCGGCACCAGTTTACTTATCTTGTTATTCTAATAAATCTAGTCTTCTGCCTTCGTAATGGTCTAACTTTCCTGAAATATGTCTAAGATCAATATTTTAACCTACAAGGCAATCAGCATCACAAATTGTAAAACCAATACAACGTGTTTAACGAAGGCCGTCATGTGAGCCAAATCTGTCATACGTTCATTGTAACAAACTGCGTGGTGTGTACCGCAGTTAGAGCGACTGTCCACCACCACCAATGCTATGACCATCCACGCAACGGCAATTTTAATTGTTTTTATCTACGTTATGGATAGTTTTGTCAAAAATTAACCCAGACTTGGTGGCTATAATAACACTACCAGAAAATTAATGAAATGACAATAAGGTTGGCTTTCATATCATAAATATAGTATTCGGAGACCTTCCAAATTCTGATTACTATTTCCGTTAAGCATTACGTATCCTAGGTTTAAGACCACAGCCATGACTTTTAGCAGCTTACATTTTTTTTTATATTGTCGGCTATGTTATTTAAAATACATTACTATCTATATTCGGATTGTGAATATTGATTTGCTCAATCGCAATGGACACACTGTTACCAGCATTACGACAGGAGTCATGGACTGCAGCGGTGGACAAACGCTCTTATTGCAAGTGACTTTAATTTTGTAACACGTCGGTGCTGGAACGGGTGTTGCATAACATAAACAAACTGTTTGGAAGGTTTGTTTTCGTTTAATAAAGAGTTCACAGTATCAACAAGGTTTAGGCAATGACGAGACTTTCGCTGTCAAGACGTCAGTCTCAACAATGATTGACAGCATCAGCTCCGATGACAGATGAGTGTTGCGTTTACAAATAATAAAAAAAACATAACCTAAAGGCTTTATCTTGGAAGAGATAGGTAGAAACGAAATTACTGCATTCATTTTTTTTATTTTTTTTTTTTTATTTTTTTATTTATTTATTTCCACATACAATTTATATTATCGACTAGCAACGCGTCTCGGCTTCCCCTGAGTATTATCAAGTAGAGAAGTGCAAAGAAATGATACAAAGACACATTTATTTGAATATATATACTTTATCAGCATGTTTAACGCACATTCCAACCTTCAGTAAATGAGGTATGTTATCAAACCAATTCTCATATCCTCAAAAATCTAACCGAAAATCCCACTTTTCATATGCTAAGTATGCTGGCAGCGGACCAATGAGGCGCTCAAAATATTAAAAACTGAACACCACACAATCCTTGTCTTTGTATGGGGTCACCCATACAAAGACAAGGATTGTCGTATCAACTTTCGACCACACTATTCAGACTTGAAACAAATATCCTTGAAATACACTAATATTGTCTCAGCGCAGTTTTCACGCGAGCAAAGCCGCGCGCTACAACTAGTTATATACAATTTCATTAGGTTTATATCTAATGCCTTGCACTCTATAGCTGGCGCCATGCAGTATTGCTCAATACTGTCTTGGAAGTCATTGTATATTTAGCATTACTGGACATTTTGAGACTCAACATCTTATGTCATAGGGCGTTTGGAGAATTCCACTACGGTATCTCCTGCCTGTCGTAAGAGGCGACTAAAAGGGGCCACGAAGGGGGTCGTCGGCGGGCAGCAGGGGGCTGTCCGCCCTAGTGCATTTCTGTGCATCTTTTGCACATCTGTCGGTTGACCCCCGGGATGGACAACAATGTGTAGTATGCCTCACGCTCACGACGCCGATGGCATCCTTCGGTGGGCGGGGGCTTCTGAGCATAACCGCTCAGTCACCCCCTACGAAGGCTGGGCGGTAGTAATAAGGAACTTTCTCCGCGAATCAAAAAAAAACACATAGACTAGTTGGGTGTGGAATGGACAGCCGTGATGAATATCCGCAGATTTAAAACCCAAGGGCACATATCTCGGTGAAGGAAAACATCGTAAGGAAACCTGCATGCCTGAGAAATTCTCCATAGGATTTTTGAGCGTGTGCGGAATCAATCAACACGCACTAGGCCAGTGTGATATTATTAGTATCTTAATATAAAGATAGAAGATATTTTCTTATCTACAAAGGCTCAGTTCCGTTTAACTGGATCAGAACTAGACTAATATAGTTAACATTTAGTTGAACTAAGCTGGTTTATTGACCTCAGCATTCCTTGCGGTTGTAAGCGAGTTAGAATGTCTCACCTAATTATATTATGAAGATATATTGCTGTATCGTTGAACGCTTTGAAACCGTTGAGTTTGGTGTTCTAATCGAGCATTTGAAAATTTATTGGCGGCATTACAGCTTGAGTGATCGAGTTAATAAAACAAACAATATTAGTGTACTGCATCTATCTTATGAAAACCTCCGTGAAATAACAGATGTTCTTTTTATACAGGCTTCTGAGATTTCCGTGGATACGTGGAATGAGAATTATCTTTGTCGCGTCAAATCTCTATATTATCTTTTTCATTAATAATTGAGACTGGGATTTTCCATCTTAAAAAAATACTCAGTCGTAGCTCGGAGGCAGGAAGTTAGCGGTGTGATATCTCCGTGCCTCGGAAAGCACGTAAAGTCGATCCTGAGCCTGATCTCTCTCCGGTCATGTCGGATCGCTGTCTAATCGGACTTTGTGAGTGAAGAAACAGAGAGTGCACCTGTATATTGCGCAAACACTTGTGCACTATAAGATCTCCTTCATAGCTGATCTCCGGTGAGATTCGCCGCCGTGGCCGAAATTCGGCTAGGAGGGATTCATTAATTATCTTTTTTTATATCACTAATCCACTTACGATTTCATTAGTGCTGTAGGATTTTCTAGTGGGTGGTATTCACGTACGATGAAATGCTTGATTAGCGGATGACCTGCTATGTACGGTGTACAAATGGCCGATAAACTAACAACTCCAGCCGGATCTTACAAATCTAAAATACATACCTCATGTCTCCGTGCCGCTCCTTAGCCTAAAATATTGTTAAGCCTTATAATGTTATATTATCTTTACAGGTACATAATATATTATAAAAACTAACAAAGTAAGTACTATGAAACCGGGGAATCGAACCCTGTATCTCCTGTTCACAACTACATGCACACTCCACATCGTGGCGTTGTATATTAATCATCGCATTAAGTCAAAAAAATCGATTCGGCAGTCGATACATTAAAGTAGAACTAAGCAAAACGTCGCTCATTCAAACTTGAACCAGCCTCTAATCCTGTTTAACAGTCCATCATCCTTGCAACTGACTCGCCGTCTTTGTCTAACAACACGGGAGTGAGCGAGACATAAGAATATTGACATAGTGCTCACCAGCTGCAACTGTTTCTCGGTAGCTGAGCAAAGGATTGTTGACCAAGAGCTGTTACACTTTGTGTTGGTTATAATAAACAATCATAAACGTATTGTTTATTAATGGATGAGTAAACAGTGTTTTGACAGGAGTGAACAAGATACAAGGATATACGACTGAAAAAGGGATACATAAATTAGGATTAGAGAGTGATGTAAGCTAAAAGGTTTTTACAACGCAATTTAAAAGAATTTTGTTCAAAATTTTTATGTAACCAGTTACGTAGAGTTGGGTAGGACATGAGATAAAAAAGAGTTTGTAAGAGTAGCCTCTTTTTAGCATTGAGCCGGTACAACGTCCTACTTCAAATGAGGCGAGGCGTAGTGAGGCTCGGCGCTTCAATGCATATCTTACAGTATTTTGTAATGTTAACCCTCAAAATATTTCCCTCCCGCTTGCGACTCGAAACGCAGTAATGTAATGTTCATTGTAAAATAACGTCCTATTGTAATTTGTAACATACGGTTCTCTACCTCACTGTCCTCGTCCTACAGTTTACCAGAGACAGAGAATAAGTAACGCGACTGCCGCGACATAAAATTTGAAGTAGTACAATATATAATTTTGAGCCACTCTTACATTTTAACGTCATGTACCGGACAAATGTACCGCCTCTTGTATGTCCTACTCAACATTACAGTTACGGATTATACCCTATGCAATAAAGAATTATCAAAAATTAGTCCACTCCGTAAAAAGTATTGCATGGTCGAACATAAAAAAAATACGTATCGAATTAAGAACCTCCTACGTTTTTTTGTCGGCTAAAATAGAGTTATTTTATAGAAACGTATAACTATTCTATCCATTTCGATGATCTATCTACCTACATATTATGTATATATGAATAAATGTGTTTCTGGACTCCAAAACCGTAGGAGCGATATTAATAACATTTTTAAGTGTTTTTTTACCGATTAACCCAACAGGTGGTCCTGTGAAGTTTGGTAGAAATCAAACCAACAGAAGTCTCTGCCCATAAATTATTATTATTAGTGATACGCATGCAAAGGAGGATCGGGTCCTTAGTTAATTATATTTTATTATTACTTGTGTATAATTATTGTTTTAAGATATAAAAAAATACTGTCATAAAGAACTATCTTTTACTAAAGTTATTTCTACAACAAAAGACGATAATATTTTCTGATAAAAGAACCACAAACATTTCGAATTGGCGGGAAAAGATGGCCGACGTCATTCTACGCGAGAGAATCGTTTGATGTTCGAAACGACGCACACTTTGATGGTGCGAATTTGATACGCGGTCAATTTATGGCTTTGATGTGGAAACATATATCTGCGGCCGCTGCAAATGGCGTGCATTAGACACATTCCTGTGTTGGCGGGAAAATAATAGCTAAACAAGATGGGCGATGCGGGTATAAAATATTTTTCGCATTTTTATATAAAATTTGTTGTTTAGTTCTTTACTGTTTAGATCAATTTATGTTTTCTAACAGAAAGAACACATTCATATTGATAAGTTTGTATTGTTCGAATATGGATAAGATTAATTAAAGATTATATGTAATTACACAAGTCTATCACCTAAATAACTTGTATCGACCAGTCTGATCTAAACAACTTGTTATAAGTTCCCAATTATTTATTGCTTCAACATAGTTTTGATTTTTTATTATTGTAACTGGATTGAAAAATAACTGTCATTACCAACTGATATTACTAGATCAAAAAACAAACTTTAATGTTTTTGTATATTATAACTGGCTGGTTTAAATCAGCGTTGAAAAATCAATCAACAGTTTTGAATTTCGAATGTTTTAAAAAAGTAAAGTAGGCTAAAAGAATATTTACTGTATCGATTCGACGATGCGCTCACCGACATTTTTCGATGAAGACTTCGCCGCTTATTTCTAGTGATTTTTATCACGTTTCATAATTTCCCGCCACTACGTCACATAAACATTGCAGGATTTCGTAACGAATTACATGGACGTATCCAGAATTTAAATATTAGAAGAAGAATGTTAAGAGAAAGATGGAAAATGCGTAAAGCTTTTATACCAGAAAGGGTGATATTTTTTTCTTCAAAACATATTTTTGATTTATTCCTTACCGTTAAACATTTTTAATGTCCAAACCACTTTTAAAGAATTTTTGCATCAAAGCACCTAGGTCGTGTACATATCTGATTTTTCTTATACGCATCAAAAGAAAGGTCGATAGAACATGAAAATAGAGTTTGGAATAACATCTTTACCTATCTTTACCTTTACATCTTCTGTAAAATTTTACTCACCCTATAATGTTTTTACTAATCACCAACTACTTATAGTCTAGCAATGATCTTGAAACTTTACCTTTCGAATTATCCAGATAGAGTAAACTCGCCAAATCTAGACCATAAATAGAATATAGATTGGTGCCATTCGAACTAGGGGGAATGCCCCACCCTGGTACTCTGGTTACGCCCCGCATGACATCAGCCGGATGCCGCTCTCAGCTGATTCACCGTGTTTATTTAATCTGTGGCATCATACTCCAAATGGGTTATCTTGGAAAAACGTCGGCCTAACTTTTACAAGCTTTCTTTGAGATTTTACAAATAGTGGATTGCAATTATGATCTAAAGGTTGTTGAAGTAAAACTATTCGCTATTTTTATAATTTTTTGCCGACGTTTCGAAGAGTGCAGTCTTCAAGGTCACAATGAGGGACTATCGGTGAGTCGGCAGTATCTGAAATTATAGTTTTATTTCAATGTCTAACATTCGCGTAAACATAAGAAATCGTTATCATTGAAATTTCTATTAGTTTTGGCGTTTATGGTTTTGTTTATTCTCTGAGATTTACTTTCTATAAATCCCTTTATAGAAAGTAAAGCTCTCTCCTTCTAAATTACTCACGCTGTCAATGTGCCTACAATTATTCCAATATGTTCATAGCTGTGGGTCATCACCATCAGGCCGTCTGTCTAATGGATTTTTCGCAAACAATCAGTTATAAAAATTATTATAGCAAATTCTTAACCTACTGGTTTCTGTTCATAGCTTTTTTAGAATAAAAGAACCATTGTGTATTATTTCAGAAAAAGAGAAGTCTATACTAATCCAGAATATGTGTGTGTCAAATTTATCCAAAAATGTTCAGCCGTTTCTGCGTTTACTGATAGGGTAGGTTTGGTTAAGCTATTAAAACCAATGCGCCAATTAGTACAAAAAATAAAACACCAGCTCCATATTCAAACTAAGTTTACTCCTCAGTTCTTTACATTATCTGCTGGAGGCAGCTGGAGCTTGGCGGCCAGATCGTGCGGCACGTCCAAGTAGGTCCTCTCCAGGCCCACTGTTAAGATCAGGGCTTTGAGACGATCCACCTCGACGTTGTCGCCCTCACTCGACCAGACAGTCATCGAGGAGTTAAGGGAAGCTGTCTCTCGGAGCAAGTCCAGGAGGACTGGCTGACTGTTTGACGCGAGGCCAGCGCGTACCTGGGTATTAGGAATGTAAGGATTTACGATTGATTCTGATCTGCTTGACTCATTCAAATTATAATTATCAGCTGATTATTGCAATGTCGGATACTAAGAAAATTTCAGATCTATAACCGTTAACTAAAAGGGATTCCTCTAAAAACACCCACTTTTGTAACTTAAACATATATATATACACTGTGTGAGTGACTTGCCTACTCGCTACAATACCATGCAATAGTATAAAGAAAGTAACTAACCACCGTCATGACTTTATTGAGTTTATATACCATTAATTCCATCATCAATCAGGCTTATGCTGAATAATCAATAAGATCAAAATAAAACTTACTGGGAATGTGACAGTTTGGTTTATCTTCTGCTCATTGACGAGCCTGAGCATGGCCCCGATCTGGTCCCGGCTGTACTCTCCCTCGGTGATGTTCCCGCCGTAGTTGGTGGTCCAGCCGATGGAAAGAACAGCGCGAGGGTGCTTGGCGCCAAGCTGAATGAACTTAATGGGGTCCACTGGTTTGGTTGTGGCCTCCACTGGCCCCGGGAGGATGTCAGCGTTCAGCCAGAGAGGGAAGGTTGCCTGGGCAGGGGGTTTTAAGTTTGATCTAGATTTTATCTATTGGAGTAATCCAATAGATAAAATAAAAAATAAAATTTCTTTAAGATCCAGATGTAAATCTGGGGCTTAAAGGAATAATAAAATGGAAAATACGCACTCAGGGTGGTTATTTTTATATTATAATAAAACTTGAAAAAAAAAGTGGTACTCATTTTTAAATACATTGCGCGCACAGAGAAGTGTAATATTTGACATAATATAAGTTCATATACAGAAGTGCAGAAAAATATAATAATGTATAATATTTGTTACAAATATATTAAATTTCATTGTTGCATTTCTCCCACTGGACGCCCATTCCTAGTTTTAGATTATTTATAATGTAATCAAAAAAGATTTATAGTATACCTAAGTATCTATATCTTGAATATCATGATGACAGAAGTGATGTACAAATTGTTTAAAACGTTATTATTTTAACGACCTGTTAATTCAATATGACCCTTAAAAATAAAAATCAAAATTGGACAAAACACCAAATTACAATCAAAAAAATATAAAAAGCATAAAGAATGCCCAATTCAAGCGTGCAGCGACACAGTTTTCTAAATAAACAGCACACAAATATCCCATGCCCTTTATTAACCAATGCCGTCGCAAGAGAGCATACAAAATCCTTCATATAATTCACACGCCGAGTAATTTATCAATTTACCGATGAATATCAAAACTACCATTTAGAATACAACTTTATTTATGTGGCAACACCGGTTATTATCCCTTGAAATATGACTGCGGTTGCCTGCAGTGCTAATCTAACTAAAAAGGGCCTTTTTACCACGCCTTAAGGTCGGCTTTCGAGTAGAATTGTAACATAATAGGTTAACTGGAAGCTAATTTTAACTGCCCAAATGTTTATTCACGTTAATTATTGTTAACTGAAAGAAAACAAGATTATTACGTCGTTGTTTTCTCTCTGAACTATACGTGCGTCGAAAACGTGTTTAAGGTAAATTGTACAGTAATTTTGGATGCAATTAATGGCTCAACTGCAATTGTATTTATAGCGATACCTTTGTGAAGCAGTAAATATATTGTTCAAAGAGAACCGCGGAAAGTTTCCTTTATGTTTATTCTACTACAGTTATTTTGTCAAATATACTATAGTTAATTTGTAAAATTATTTTAAAAAGTAGTGCGACACGTTTTAAATACTCGTCTATAGTATTTTAATCTATTGGTCGCCTGGATTGAGTTATTACATCTTCCATAACCGTTATCTTTAAGGATCGCAGCTCACGACGATCTTGAGATCGATGGTCTATTGGCTATAGAGTTTATGATCAACTTGGACATTCACTAATATTAATGACTGTCGAATAGGGTACCGGACTCATTTTTGTTGTTTAATAATAATATCAGCCCTGTATTATATACTTGCCCACTGCTGAGCACGGGCCTCCTCTACTACTGAGAGGGATTAGGCCTTAGTCCACCACGCTGGCCTAGTGCGGATTGGTACACTTCACACACCTTCGAAATTCCTATAGAGAACTTCTCAGATGTGCAGGTTTCCTCACGATGTTTTCCTTCACCGTTAAAGCGAACTATAAATTCACAAAGAATACACACATGATTTTTTAGAAAAGTCAGAGTTGTGTGCCCTTGGTATTTGAACCTGCGGACATTCGTCTCGGCAGTCCGTTCTACACCCAACTAGGCTATCGCCGTTATTTTTGTTGTTTACTATTATCAAATACTTACATAATATAAATTATAACACAGAAGGAATTATTAAAATCCGGTAAAAAATCAACAAGTTATAAGTCTTTGAATTTCGGTGGAAGGGGTAATTAACAAGAAACAGAAAAGAGACGAAACATCCACATGTGACGTCATCGGGAATTACGACGCGTGCGAAAAAAAGAGATGAAGCGATATCCCCACATCGCGCCCACTTCTGCACACATTACAATATTTTAAATGTGAATTACTCGCTCATTTTTTAACCAATTGTTATGCAGTTTTCGCAGGAGTGCTTCTTTTTCGTATTATTGACCATTACATATAGAATAATGTACAAAATCAAGCATAGGCCGGTCCCCTATTGCGAGTGCATTACCGAACTTTAAAAAAAAATGTAGATTAGAAAGATGTCTATGTTTATCCAGATATCATACCAAATGTGAAAAATACAATTGCAATAATGTACCGACGTCTGTTTTAAAAAGTTAAACCAAGATAATTGATTTGTGTAGAAATATCAGAAGTTAATGTACACATTTACAATTTTATGAGAACCCAAATACTAAGTATTTCATAATGTATCGTCCCTAATCCATTCGGATAATCATCCACGCTTTTTTTGGAAGAAACAATTCTACCCGACTACAGCGAAGCGAGGAAGGGTAATGACGGTAACACCCTATATAACGTATCTATTTGTTTGAACGTTACAATTTAATAAATATCAGTGCACTGTCAATTCGTTTGCCAGAAGAACATTAATATACTTAAAGTTTAAAACTTTCCTCTAGAATTCAGTTTCAAGTCTTACTAAAATATTTTCCCAAAGGAATGTGTATCAAATATCTTTCATTTGTTATTTCTTTACTAGCACCATCATTGTGGTCTATCAATAAAACAACAGAATTTTTTTTTTATAAAACTGGTTTGTCACGTGTTGCATATTGCGTTCGATATGAATTTTTACTGTTCCTACCACATTCTGACATGAAAGTAAGTTCCATGATCCCTAAGAGCACTATTCGCATTTACCTTACTAGCTACGCCTTCTGCTTTAAAGCGTGAACATATGCCTATACATACCTCTGGCTTAGCATATGGAGCGATCAGATCCTGACTCTTCTCATAAGCTTCGATACTTTTGAAGTCCAACTTCACCCCTTTTTGCTTTGAATTCACGTTGTTATATTGCTTTACTGTAGACAGGAACTCTGCTAGGGATAGATCGGATGTCGTGGCTGGCGGATGGGCCATTATGGGAATCGGGGGACCGTCCTGACCAACTAAAGTCCCGAGGACAATATCCGCTTCCAGCATTGAAGTTTCGCCTGGAAGATAATGCAATCTTAACTGTAACTAAACAAGAATTCAATTTAGATTTTATTCTTAGCATATAACAAATAAATGTTCTTTAAATAATTATCTCAAAGTGACTCCTACGCGCAAGTACTATGCAAGTTTATTTATAAAGTTATCTACGATGTTGCTATTGTTTCTGTGTAGGCGTTTCTAGATGCAATAACGGAACTTTTGAATTGGCTTGAAGCAATGTAAAATTATAATTACCATTACATAGTTATTATTGGGACCATTTATTAACTGCATGAAAATAAATACAACTTAACACTACTAACTACTAAATCTTTGTTCTTTAGGGGCCTCATTCTCTATCCCGCACGTTATTTTAACAGTGCGTAACAAGCACGTAACACAACGCATCATGTTTAGACCTATAGAAATTTGGCTTACAGAATACCATTCCACGCACATTTCTCGAAGATATTTCGCGTAACGGCCGCGTTACGCGTTTACACTATCATACAGAATAAGGGCCAAGTCTAGTCTTTAAGTAAGTAGTCACACTACTTACTTGCTAAAGCTGCCGTCAAATATGTTTTGTTGTTGACAGCGTGCGCCCACGTGATTTTAGTCAAGTTCTTCATGGTTTCTTCGTCACTTTGCACCAGGGCGGCTAGAAAGAATATTTCTTTTACTTTACGTATAATGTATATGTATAATTTATGTATATATGTGCATAAGCATAGCATCGCGCCTTTTTCTGTTAAAATTAATTCGCTCACCTATCACACCTTACTTTAATTGTTGGCTTTTTTTTTACAAAAAAATATATCTACGATCAATTGAGCTAGTTTAGAGAATGTTTAAGATTAGGGCATACCAATGAGAGGTGAATCTTGCCAAAGTTTACACTTACAGATATAAAAAAGCTTCTGCTACTATGGCATTAAAACGTAGTAAAAAAAAATGACTAAATTAATATTATAAACCTTTATGCTATTATCTCATACACCGCAACGTAATGGCGTTGACGTCACTTCGCTAACCATGCATCATTTAAATAGCAAATGCATAATAGGAAGGTTTGTATAAATAAAAATAATATCAGCCCTGTCGTTTTAATGAAACATACGTTTGAATTGGTGAGTACGGCGATGGGTTCTGATGAGTTATTGGTAGATCTATATACATCAATATTACGAAAAGGAAGGAAGGATACGTAAGGTAGTGTGACCAATTATAGTCCGGTTGCAGACGCATTTATGTATATTAATAATATTAGCCCTGTATTATATACTTGCCCACTGCTGAGCACGGGCCTCCTCTACTACTGAGAGGGATTAGGCCTTAGTCCACCACGCTAGGCTAGTGCGGATTGATAGACCTCACACACCTTCGAAATTCCTATAGAGAACTTCTCAGATGTGCAGGTTTCCTCACGATGTTTTCCTTCACCGTTAAAGCGAACGATAAATTCACAAATAATACACACATGATTTAATTTTTAGAAAAGTCAGAGGTGTGTGCCCTTAGGATTTGAACCTGCGGACATTCGTCTTGGCAGTTTGTTCCACACCCAACTAGGCTATCGCCGCATCCAAGGATTGATTGCCTATATTTTATTATTATTTTCTTCCTTCTTTCTAATTTTTTCCAATGAGCACAAGAGAAATATTTTTTTACCCGAAGATTTTATTTTATAATTTAATAAACTATTATGTGTGGCATGAAGTAGTTGATATTTTATTATAATTCATCCTATGAGACTGATAGTAATACGATATTACTAGCAAAAAATAATTACCTGCATTAATAATCCTTGCATAAAAGGGCCGATATAAAGCCAAAAATATTACAAATACAAGAAATTAATTTTTAGTAAAACCTTACAGCTTTCTAATTGTGTAATAAAAACTCCTTATTATTTCTAAATCTACCATAACATCTATTATTTTTTGGTTTGGCAACACAAAAACAAATTATATTATGTGATTAGTCACTTGTCAAACAGAAACAAAAACAGCTGATATCATTTAACTATTAACCTAAAAAAATTCTTAAGAACACAAATTATTGATAATAACATATGTATCTACTTACGGTTAATGTGTATTATATTGTGTTTTATCTCTTCGTCACTTATTTACGCTTTATTATTACTATTTCACATAAAATAACCAAACATAACAAACGCTCTATTGCTACCTTGACACAAATAAACATGCAGTTAAAAGTGGCGCTAGTAGTCATACATTATGGCGTACTATATTAAGCGCAGATGTAGTTCCGAATTTCGCCACGGACTTGTGCGAATTTTACTTTCTAATATAAACGTTCTTTGACGCAAGGGATTCATTATCTTACAGCCTTACCTGATCGCATAAATAATTTATAAAAATTATAAGGATTGTATCAATAAAAATAGATTATATTTATGTCAAACGTATTTTGTTTAAATTAACAAATATTATGCAATATTAGTGATACATTATTGAAAACTGAATAGTAATATTCCTTACCGAATTATCTTAGCAATCTTATTTTAGTATATTTTGCTATAAAAGTTTCAATAGGAGCTTATTATAAGCGATGGATTTTTTTTAAATCTGTTAATGAAATAAAATAATGATTTTGTTTTAATTACATTTCAGTTGCCACAATCCAGCTGAATGGTCAGAAAATATTGAAAATATTGGAATTCTATTTCTAATCTATTGTTATTAGCCTAGTCGCAGCGTACGTGGGCTCTATACTTACTGTAACATTTTAACTTCGATTCCCGTACTGAACAATTAAAGCTTGTACAACATTTATATTTCACATGATATACACATATTTATTATAAATTAGAAGCCAAAATGAGTTTAGGCTTGCTCGTGGATGCTTTCGCTACGAAAACTATTCTTTCGGGAATAAAGGCTTGACTTACGTTTCTAGAATTTATGTATGAACATCCTGTGTTTCTTCTAGTTACTATTATCCTGTCTAGTATTAATAGGCACACGTGACCGCTGACGCCAGAACCGTCCAAGGCCGATCCTTGTTGATTCGAAAATAGTTACTCTTGACATTAATAAAGATGGACAAATCTATTGCTGGTGTACCATGCGCTTACATTGTATTTATCTATAGGTTAATTATTAAGGAATATTTACAATGTACAGATCGGAAACTACTGTCATTTTTGTTTTATGTCTCTCTCTATCATTGAGAGGGTCTTCCAATTTTCGTCATTGATTTGAGATGGATTGTGAGACTTAACACCTTCATGTATGTAAGTTTCTTTATAAAATTTCTGTTTTTTTTTTTCTGTATGTCTTTATACTACTTCAATGTCGGATTGGCGCAATACAGGTTCGAGAAATAAATGTTTTGTGTTAGTTTTTACGATCGCCTGTCTGTCTCATGTCAATCTGGTTGACTCTACTCTCCTTTGGAAGACCTAGTACCGGTTAAATCGTCTTAGAAACTCATATTTAGCATTGTCCGTCCTATAAATCGAATACAAGGCTTTCCATTTCACGAGGTGTTTAAGTACGTTGCCGCTAGAGGCTTTCTACTAAACTGAAAATGTTTTTTATTTGTGTAGAGATAATTAATTATGTTAGCCAGTAAAAATCAATCACGTGACATTTGTAAAAGGAGGATACAACGGCAAATTATAAATGACCAGATTTTGATCGCGGCCCTGCTCATATTAAAATCATTTCTTATAAATATTGTTCTTATGCACCTTTACGGGATATGTCTTTAGGTACTCTAAGGCGTAGTATCGAGGTGGCGAATTCCATGCAAAGCATTCATTGATTTATACGCTTACTCTAACAAACACTAAAACGTCAATACTTTCGAATTTATTATAATATAATGATTTTGATATCTTTTTGCGGTCGACTAATAAACGTATATAATATTTAATAAACAACAACAATGTACACAGCATCTCACAACAGTTTTAAATAGCTTTTATAGCTATATGGTTACCAGGAAAACTCAATGCAAAAACCTCTTTCCTTAACACTTAACAGTAAGTACTTAAAAATTCTTGATTTCTAACCTCTAAAAACTTTCCCGCCATAATTAAATAAAAAGAAGAACTCACCCACAACAGCCAGTAACAGGAGCGCGAGCATTTTTTCTTTTTATTTTTTTATTTATTTTTTTACAACGCAGTGGTCTTAACGCTCCGCCGGCCGGACGGTGGGCTAATTTGAATCTCCTTGCAGGACCCTGTTCACCTGTAGATTGGTAAATTGACCAATCTAACTGTCAGAATGCTTTTTGCACTCCGTCCACGTCGGTATTTTATCTATAGCTAGCGGGAACATGTGGATTGACCTGCTTTGTTTTTAATTTTAATTGTTTACGATTATTTTTTTTATATTTTGCTATAGGTGATGATATTGGTTTTTCTTCCATATCTATTGAAGAACCTAAAATTTTTTTTGCCATGTGTATCGAATCCTCTTGATTATTTTGGATCTTCACACCAGTATTCGTAAATTCACATTATTTTTGTCAATCTTTTTTACCAATCTTTAGCATTCTTGAAATGTCTTTAATAGTTTATGAAATTAATTACTTTTAGTCAAGAACTCTACCACCAAGTCGATGTGTCTGTCTATCTATTTTTATGTAGATAATCCGTTAGGTCGGGGTCACATATCTATAGCACTTGTAACTTTATCGAATCTCCGGTTTATCTAGAGATATAAGGAATCTATATGTAGGTACAGGGAATGCTGTGGAGATGAGTTGAGAGTGATAGACGAATGTAACATCATATACATGATATTTTTTTATCAAAACCCGACACTTGGAGGCAGACAAAGGTACAAGATCCAATCGGGTAGATACTGCTTTTTCTAAGCAACATTGTAGAGAACTGTTGCGTGCAAAACTACCAGAATCAATATAATTATTTCGTTCTATGAGTATTTAATATGGTACTATTAGTTTAAGCATGTGAGTAGTAGACGAGGTTCGTGACCAACATGGGTCAGTATAACCCAGTGCTGGTATTCATGAGCTTAATCACCTGAATAGCGGAGACCTAGTTGGAAGTGAAAATGCCGAGACGAATGTCCGCAGGTTCAAAACCAAATGGTACGTCTGCTTTTTTTAAAATTATGTGCGTATTATTTGTGAATTGTCGCTTGCTTTAATAGTGAAGGAAAATATCGTAAGAAAGCTACATACCTGAGAAGTTCTCGATAAGAATTTTTAAGGTATATGAAGTCTGCTAAACTGGACTAGGCCAGCGTGGTGAACTTATACCTAATCCCTCTCAGTAGTAGAGGAGGTTTGTGCTCAACAGTGCGACAGTATATTATAATACAGAGATGCTATTATTATATTAACTTCTGAAGCGAGCTGATAAGCGCAATGTTAATTTTAATTTTAAATACACCAGTGCCAGTTTAAATTGTATCAAAGGAAACCCGAAACAACATATAGGGAATAATATGCTTAAATGTTGTCTGCAAATCATTCTAATGATAATTAGATTCTATATAAATCCTGCTTATAGGGAAAACAGCAGGATCCGAGGTATGAAGACCCTTCGCCATTGAAATACACAATGTGTATGCTCTATGAAGGTCACCGAGAGGGCAATGGAGAAGGCTATGCTCGGAATTGCTCTGCGGGATCGAATCAGAAATGAGGAGATCCGCAGGAGAACCAAAATAATCGACATAGCCCTCAGAGTTGCGAAACTCAAGTGGCAGTGAGCAGGGCACATAACTCATAGAACTGATGGCCGTTGGGGCGGAAAAGTTCTGGAGTGGCGACCACGAACCGGAAGACGCGGCGTAGGCCCCCCACGAGATGGACCGACGACCTGGTGAGGATCGCCGGAGTCCGAAAGATGAAGGCGGCCCAGAACCGGTCCCTATGGCGCCAATGGGGGAGGCCTACGTCAAGCAGCAGACGATTCCCGGCTGAAATGATGATGCTCTATGTGAAGTGATCTTGTTAAGCGTGTTTACCATCTGACGATGTACCGGTCTTGTTATTCGCATATAAAAAGTTAATTCCTGCCTACGTCAAAGCCATTGAATGTATATGACTCTGTTGAAGTGTAATAAATCGAGTGCACTCCTCCAATCAGTTGCAAGATCTAATATTAGACTCGTGAAGCGGGCACGCGAATAGCGACTGAACAAAAAATATGGTTTGGGACTGCGCGCTGACAGGAAGTATTTTCTGTTCTGTTGCTCTATGTTCGATTCCTAGGTCGGTCACCTTATGGGTAATTTTAATAGGATTTAATATTAATTTATCGAGCCTGTAAGTGGATTTTCCATCATTCAGGCGGTCGTAAAGACGAAAGCAAAACTATTTTGCACAGATCTAACATTTTCCGAAACATGTATGGGCAAAACTTATTAATATAAATAGATTTTTCTAAACGAACATTATTTAATTTAAAAGTGTTTAAGTAACTTAGATTGTATTAAATACGTTATGCTTTAACATCGAGTAGCCAAATTGAAGATACAGTGTAATATTAATTAATAGTTAGTCGTGAAGTTCAACAGGTACCAGATACCATCATGTGACCATTTCTATCATTCAAAGTAAATTCCATAAACTGTTTACACAATTGCCAAGATATTTGCAAAACTTGTACGCCCAGCTAACGAAAAGACGTAATCACATTAACCGTCTCCCTATACTATCCACAATTCAAGTGAGCCACACAAAAACGCTAACCTGTTAGATTTGCTAAAAAAAATTGTTACGCTATCCTGACATCGGGCGTTTCCGTAAATATTCGGCTGCGCAGGCAGGCTGGCATAAGAGGAGTAAATATGGAACGCGGCGATTATTTTATTACTAGCTTTTGCCCGCAGCTCCGCCCGCGTTATAAAGTTTTTTCGGGCTAAAGTATTTCATTATAAAAGTCGCGCTATATATTTTCCCGGGAGCCTATGTTCTTCCCAGGGTCTCGAACTGCCTCCATACTAAATTTCATCTTAATACGTTGGGTAGTTTTTGAGTTTAACACGTTCAGGCAAACGGATGCAGCGGGGGCTTTGTTTTATAATATATTTTTGTAGAACTTTTTAAGAGAAACAATCCCGTCATACATCATTGTTGCTTAACTTTAACCGTTTACGCAGCGCACGCAACGGAACCTCTCAAAGCTAATAAATTTTCCTCGTTTTTGCAAATTGTTTCATTACTGCTCCGCTCCTGTTGGTCATAGCGTAATGATATATAGCCTATAGCACTCCACGAACAAAGAGCTATCCAACACAAAAAGAATTTTTCAGTTTGAACCGGTAGTTCCTGAGATTAGCGCGTTCAAACAAACAAACAAACAAACTCTTCAGCTCTATATAATAGTATATAGATTGCTTGCACGTTGCATGTAGTCAAAAAATTGTATTCTGTAATCATTGCGAATATAATGTTTAAATCTGTAAAAAGAGCGTTTCACATTATATTAGGTTGCTAAAAAAAAATTGTAAAATGAAAAACACAGCAATTGTTACTTGATTTTATTTTTCCATTTTAAAAAAAATCTAGCTCGTTTATATTAGATACGCATATTTAATATGCATTCGATAAACTTTTGAAATTATAAAAATAGACGGTATCAATACATTTATATAAGTTAATACAAAAATAATAAATCTTTATGACAATAATAGTATCTGGTAAAAATGGAATGCATTTTCTCTTTTATGTTACAAATACAAATAATAAATTCATTTTCATGTTAGACTAACGGGCAGAAATATTTTTTAAGGTATGACCAGCTAAATTCCCAAACATAAAATCTACCCATTTACCAACTGTTTATTGTACCTCTTTGGGGAAATTTCAGGTTTTCTTAAAAAAGCAGAATACAGGTACTCAGAATATAATCAAATTATTTTAAAAATAAACAGATTTCAGATACAAAAATAATCACACATATTATTTATTATGTTAAGATGGACTTAATGGGTTAATTACAATATTTTATTTGAAATATTACTTTTAAAAGTTATAATTGTTTTAAATAACAATATTTCCGTTAGAAAACTTGTGTATATTAACAATAAAGTTCAATAACCACATGGTTATTAATTATGCAGTGATTCTATACATACAGAATCACTGCTCTTCAACTATTTTACAACTTTATTTTATATATATTTTTATAGTCATTTTAAATTGACTTATATAATTATGATACAGTCACTCACATAAGTACCTGAATAAATGCAAAACTTCAAATCGCTTGCACACTGTTGTATCTACCACCATTTCTTATTCACAAAAATAACATAAAAAGTATTTGCTTTACTTTACACAAAGAAAAAAATCAATTTAACTTATCGTGCATAGTCGATTTGAGTTTTGGAATAGTTCAGATACTTTTGTAGGTGACTGTACATGTACAATAATATCTTTGGTTCATATAAACATATAAACACTATTTTATTTTTATATATTACGTAGTCAACAAACTCTTGCTAAACACCTCCATAATATGTGAGCGTGGGATGTGAGGGAAACTATACGTTTAGTATCCTTTAAATAATGAAAAAACTGTTTATGAATTTTATGGCTGTTATTTATATTATTATTTCTTACAGACGACCAACACCTCTGTCCGCCCCGTACCTACGATGGCTGCATAGTCTTCTAAACGTCGCATCAGGCGAAAATAGTTAAATACTTTTATATCAATGTCTAGAATTCGCGTAATTATATGAAATTATTACGTAATAAACAAATCCTACTTAGGTGTTTTTCATGTGCGAAGACTACGTAAGTAAGTCAACAATAACATCGATTAATTAATTTGTAATATACTTAGCTTTTTTTGAGTAAAATTTACGTAACTTCGGGTCGTTAATTCTAATGTCACAAATAACAAAAACGAAATAAGTAATTCAATTGTCATTAACTGGCTAAATTGTCTGAATTTGAATAAAGTTTACATTTAATAATAATATGTTTATTTTTGTCGTTTCGTGTCATGTTCGCTCAAATATACTCACGAAAAAAATATAACAAAGACAAATTCAACATGATTAATTAACTCGTCTTTTTTCCATTAAAATAATTGGCAATTGTTTTGGCGAATTAATAAAGAATAATTTTAGTTGCGTAAAGAAATACGAAAATAACGCATTTGTAATTTATCGGCATTTTTAAATTCCAACTTACACTTCGAGATTTTGAAAATTTTAATGTTTTTAAAAGTAATTTCTCTATCAACAATGAACGTTTTAAAATAAATACACAACTGACGTAAATGTGTTCAGTTTTTAAAGCGTCGCGGAGATGTCATCAACTTGTTATCAAAAAACATAATATTAGTATAAGACTGATGGTAATTTTGCCGAAGGAACTGTCAGTTTCATAGTGGTGTAGTGTTTCTTGACAATAAGTTGATAGAGTCTGTGCGGCGCCTAACAAATATTTTAATGAAACTTATACAAACATTTTAATAATTTCCGAAGAAAGCAAACTCTTATATACAATGTTACATAAAAAATCTAAAATTTGTCATGTAATCTATCGTCTACCGCCCTTCGTAAAAGGTAGATTTTTACATCTATCAGATGCCTACAAATAATGAAAGCCCTTAGAAATGGCATTACTTAAAAATCAAATCAAAGTATAATCTTGGCTCGAAGAATTTCGAGCGAAGTTCCCCACAACAGTCAAAAAAGACGGTTTAAACTTTTTACAATGTTTACCAGCGGCTTCGTAACTTCGTATTTCTTTAGATTCTATTACCTAAACTGTCAAGGTTAAGAGAATATCCATATTACATACTAAATTATTATCTAACTGGTACACCGCAATCATCCCGGCTTGCCCAGTGTTACCATTTATTTACAAATTCCTTCACCTATTAATTTAAAAATATCTCTTAATCACACTAAAACTGGATAGACGGAGAGTATCTCTCAATTCATTCATTCCGTTCCACTTATCATTCGTTCTTTATCTTACATCTGTTAATATAAATTAAAATAATCACGCAGTGGAGTCAATAATGTTTCGTGGTGATTGAAACTAATTTTGAGGACACTTCTTCCAATCGAAACCTATTACGGCTATTTGTAATCTTAAATTTATTTTGTGTTGCAATCAGAAACGATGCAAAATGTAGATAAAACAAAACAGTGGTCATTTGATGCTCGAAATTAGACCACTACTTAATTTTTTGTTATTATTGATAAAATTAAAGCACATAAATAATAACTAAAAAAAAAAAAGAAAAATAGTAAAATAAATAACCACTGGACTATTAACTATCATGTTACCTATGATAAAAATTTATATACAGATTCCAAAGCGTCCCCAGAACCAGTCGCATGATATCCTACCCGAATAACTCCTAGGCTTAAACCTACCGTGATATAATACAATGAGTATTCAACTACAAGCCCTCGCTGCTTCATGTGGGATTCAGCTTTATTTCCGCCTCATCTTTGGTTTTTTCGTGAATGATGTCTTTAGCCTTTTTGTAATCGGGCTTGCTTGTGTAGCAAGTGATGACTGTGACGATAATCGCGAAGGCTACGGCTGCGCATGCGCAGACGGTGGAACCCCAATCTAAGATGGCGCGTACGGTTCTCAACTCAGACACTATCCGCTCGTCGACTTTCGCCTTTTGCTCCACCCAGAATATGGGGAAGAGCATTCGAGGCACTTTCTCGTATAATCTGCAAAATAATTTTGTTATTTATTTATCACACAAATATCAAACTCTTGTACCTTATATTTCGAATTGATACAAAATATTTAGGTAAATATGGCACCATAATTGAAGATTATAATTTCAGTGTTTTATTTTAATGGTGGTATGGTTCGAAATTTAAAATCTATTATGACCATAGAAGATAAGTGAATTGGCGGGAATAATGTAGAAGTACTCACGCTATATAATCGTTCGGCTCCACGTACACATTGAACTGGAACCGACCAGCCACGTCTAATGGTACGCCCAGTTTCTAGAAAGAAAATTACATTGGGTTCAAGCTACCATCTATTTTACATCTCAGGATGTCGATAATGTATATTCTAGCTCGGTTAGGTAAATATACAATACCAGTTGAGAAAGGCGAGGCTTTCGTTCCGCATTATTTTATAAGGACTTTATCGAATTACATTGGACCTACCATCCGGTGTAATGTTGGATAAACAAAAAAAAGCACAATTGACATCTTTAAAATTTCAGTTAAAATAAAACTTTTCTAACTTCATGACAATGGCTTCACAATGTTCTTTTTTACAAACTCTGAATTATGGCTAACTATTTTTAATGTTGTTTGTTATAAAGCACAGCAATGCGGCTTCAAGTTCAGTGAAGCCCAAAGGAAATGTCAACTAGTTGGAGTTGAAAACATCCCCAGACGTTCGGCATTATTATACTGGCCTGCCTAATTGCTTCTTAACACTTCGTTTTAGGACCCCAAGTTGTCGAAAATGAAAAGTAGCTCACAGGTTCAACGGCGAAGTAGAAGGAGTGCTTGTCGGGGTCCGGTCGCATGCCGGTGACGTATTCCTGCAAGGCAGGGTCTCCGTGCAGGAAGTGCGGCAGCGTGATGAAGGCGGGCGAGCCGAAGCGGCACGCGGACACGTTCATCACGCCGCCCCACGCGCATGGACCGTTGCAGTAGCACGTGTTCTCCGGTGAAGTGGACGCTGGAAGGAGCACTTGGTTTAATAAAGCGTTAAAGTGTAGTTGACTGGGTCCTAAGGTAATTTTTGGGCAAATTCCTCCCGTTGTAAAGGTTGTAAAGGTAAGGTTGCCTTCTATAGGTATGTTTAACCGTAATCTAAGCATATTATAAATGGCGATGCAGAAAACATGGCTGTCATGCTCCTTCTCAATGAAAATAAAAAATATATATATTTATGAGATCGGGTAAATAGATACATTGTTTTTAAGTAATAATGATAGAGTTCGCCAACACCAGCTTTTGGAGCACACAAATATTTTAAAAATAGATACTGAATCTAGCCTAGAAATAATAAATAAGTTAATAACAAATAGGTATTTTTTTTAATTTTTAACAAATTCAACAGTCTACTTCAATTCTGTTCAGCTCAAGGCTGGAGAGGCATTTTAAAAAAATTGCCTTAAGGCCCACTGATCCCTTGCGATTATCTTCAAATTTGTCTCCTAACAATCAAATGTACAATTTATGTTCCACAGCCTAAAGCACCCAGTCTATTGGCCTACTCACAATTATCGAATGTCCGCTCGTTGACGTGGTATTTGTGGTAGTGCAGCCCGTCCATCAGCCCACTGTCTACGAACTCCATGTTGACTGTGCGGCAGAGATCCGGCACGAACATCGTCAGCTTACTCTCCTCGGTCAAGTTGCGAGGCATGAACTCGCCTGCACTGCCTGATAGCTAGATAAGATTTGATCATTAGGTCGTGCAGTTGAACGATTAAAGTTTGGCAGTGAGTCACGGCTTTTGGATGAAGAGTAACAGTAGTCCAAATAACAAAATGTCCTGGCGGTCGCAAAAATCACGTCGTCATTCATGACTGATTCACGTTATGAAGAAGTGCATCAGCTCTGTGAATATTTTTTACACTGGTTGTTCTAGGCGTTAATTCTAATCAGATAAAAAGACGTACATTTCTAAAAAAGTATTTAATAGACGATTCGTCCACCAGTTTCTATACTATGCTATCAATGATTTATGAATAGAAAATTTCAAAAACCCAAAAGTTCTTTACCACCGACTTGAATACTAGATTCTTACCTTCGCACACTCTCCGTTGTAGAAGGATATGTGGTCCTCATGGTTCCATTTCAGGATCTGTCCGGGAAGACCGTCAGCCGTTCCCGAAGACACCTCCATGTACCCATCGGTATCAGTGTTGTTTCTCTAAAAAGAAGCAATTGATAAAACACTATGGTTTAATGTTATAAAATAAAACTGGTCATTTTTTTATACGGACACTACAAAGTTACCGTCTCGCACCTGATGGTAAGTGAGTGAGGTCTAATGGAATGTCGACTGACGAGAGATGATCACCCTCGGCAGTCGACAATTATGCCGGCCTGTTACAACCGGATATACACCGGCTGATTCCAGAACGCGGCGCGATTTAGACAGAGACACTGTACACCATAAACGGCTTGAGTTACGCAGAAAATCATATAGTCATACAGTTTTTTAAAGAAAGGGAATGATAGTGTATCTGCCTTTTCCTAATGCCAATTTATCTATATATTTAACCCGCAAAGGAATCAACCAAAAACAAATTTAATTTAATTCCACTTAAAGACCGATTATAGTTGCTCCCATATTCCTTGAATTTCATTGCTCGGTGTCATAAAATGAGTGCCACTACTGATCCTGGTTTACAAGAGTTGCAGTGGAGGGTGAGAAGGCGGAACCTGAACTAGTCTCTAATTCATCCAATCTTTACAATACTGGTATTGTGATTTTTCCTCTTTAATTAAGCTATACATGTGAATTGATAGGTCTGAACCTTTTTGCTCGCACACAGAAAAAATGTGATGAAATTTTGCAAACATTACGAGTCTGAGTGTTAGACCGAGCTGTCTGCAATTATTAAATTATTTCTGGTCAGATTGGACCGAACGCCTTTGTAATACAGATCTGTATCTGATCTGTATATTTGGGATTGCGATCATTAATTGGTTGTTTATATTTATTACCCAGAAATAGTTGTAGACACGTACGAATAGAATTCAGAACCAAAATGTCAAAGTATAATATAAATAAAAACTAAATAAGTCTAAAAAAAAGTTAAATGTCACGAAAATAACGTAAAGAAATAAACATGTGAATAAATTATCTAAATAATTAATCGCCGTCTGCTAAATTTAGTTTCAAATAATTTTATGATATACCTACGTATTTTAATTACATTTTATTATTATTATTTAAATGTACTGTGGTTTTTTTGTTAAACTATCATTAACATATTTATGACTGTCCTTCACTTCACTCTACATTTGGACTTCGAGTATACTGCCAGCATACACCACAAGCCTCTAAAACGAGGCGAGAACATATGGAATTATGTATAAAATTGGGCGTCAGGGTCGTAGTTTGTATTTTTTTATAAAGTAATTATATTAAATTCATTAATTAAACCCATCAGCATATGACTAAAGAATTAAGAAGAATTAAAAAAAGATTATGTGATAATATTCCATAATATTAAATTCGACCGTAGAGTTGAATATATTTGTAACATAAAAAAAAAACAAAGGATCATATCATAAAGTAGATTTATTAAATTTAATTTATTTTTATTTGAATTTGAAATTTAAAGATCAAAAGCACAAGCCGTTCTACTATAAATTTATTAAAAGCCACCCGTGTCAGTACGTAACACATGTTAGATTTTGATTATTTATCTTCACTTTGACAATTTTATTAAATTGTTATAGTTATCAATGTATAAAGATTATATTTTACTAAAGAAAAAATTTAATATACTTAAAAATAATATATTTTAAATATTTTACAGACCATGTGGAACGCACTAGCAATTTGTTTAAGATGTCGCTCGTGTCTCCGGCGGGTAAAATAAAACCAGCTGCGTACTTTTAGCATTAAGAATGTGTTAATTCAGAATTATTTGCCAAATTTCATCAAAAACAATTCAATGTTCTCGCATATATCACAAAAATCGAAATAATAAAAAATAACATAAATACAGCTTTATAAAAGCTTAGCTTTTTTATTATTATATTAAATTGGTAATTTTGGTCTAGTTTTTCTCTTTTACTTACAATTAGTAACTAGTGAACTGGTAAGTAATTATATTTGGCATTCACTTATTATTTTATTAATTATCATCATCATCTTTTTCGGTAGTAACTAATAAATTTTACCAATAACATCTGTACTGTAAAAATAGCTTTTTATCAACTTCATTGATTTGTGTATTTTTAATTATCTTAACTAGTCTACAAGAGTCAAAATATTGTTTCCCATATATATAAATAAAATAAATAATATAAATTTCTCATCTATGTATATTATTACTTCACTTACTAAAGTATGAATAATTAATTTAGTGTAAAGAAAAGGCTTACGGAATAGAACCATCCAAATCTGTCGACAAGCGGCGCGCCTCCAGTTGTGCTGGCTGGTAAAGTCTTCGCGAAGTCCAGGAGTCCGTCCTCGTAACCTTCGAACAGGAGCTCCCTGGCCAACTTGGAGATGGAGATACCGTGGCCGAACATCGCCAGCCCCATCGAGAGGCCCTTCTGCTGGAAATAGCCCCAGAACCTGGCGCGGTAGATGGCTGACTGGAAATAAACAAAATAAATAAACTGGTGGAACTACCAAGGTGGACCAACTAGGGTGGACCTACCAGGGTGAATATTCCAAGGTGGGTCTACCATGTCCAGCTAAAGATCTACCAGCACTTGTAGAATTTTATTTTAGTTAACATTTGTTTTTAATAACTGATAAAATTTAACCTAGATTTGTCTGAAAAGCATTCTATTTCTTAATGAAATTCTTACCAAAATCAGTCTAGCCGCTTCCGAGAACATAAATAAAAAAACTACTATCTCGTTTGTGTTTTGGTAACGTCTATGTATAAGCTTCGCTTTTTTAATTACGTGCATAGAAACAGAAACGTTTCAAATCAAACACAAATAATTATATCAAATTATACTAACGAGTAATTCTTTAAAATATACAAATTTATTTCTAGCATGCGTTCAACATCTGTCAGATTATACGAATATGTGTTTAAGGAAGTTCTTAATCAGATTAACTATACGGAAGGTAAAACAATATGTGTGCTACACAAAATTGGGAATCAATTAGAATCTGGCGCAAAACGCGCGTCAATTACAACATATGAATCCCTCTTAGTCGAATTTCGGACACGGTGGCCAATTTCAATGGAGATCAACCATGCAGGAGATATTATAGTGCGCAATACACAGGTGTACTCTCTGTTCCTTCACTATTATGGTCCGGTGAGACGGCAACCCGACATGACCGGAGAGAGATCAGGCGCAGGACCAACGGCTTTACGTGCTTTTCTAGGCACAAGGGTATCACAAGCTAACTTCCTAACTCCATACTGTGACTAAGTAATTTTTAAGATGAAAACACCCAACAATTATTTTTGGCCTGACACGGGATTCGAACCAAGGACCTCAGCGCGATAGTCGTACTCATACCAATACCGGTACAACATATACAAAATTCGATAGCTGTACTACCAGTTAGTCAAAGTAACTTTGGACGTTACTTTAACAAATAAATAGTAGTTTTTAGTTTAAAGTAATTGAATCGTCAATCATCAAGCAAAGTTATAAATGTATTGCTTCAGCAGAATTAGGATAGTAACTAATCTTCTTGTAAAAGACAAACGTGAAACATTACGCATGATTAGTAATTTGAACATTATTTAACATATTTAAGTTAAAAAAATCGAATTTCGAATATTATACTTTTTAAGATTAGCCGGGCAAATTGGTTTACCATCGGCCGTGGAGGATATTTACTAGCTTTCAATTACTGCATCATAATAAGTTATGCTTTACTATATCACTGCCTTCATTAATTTAGCTACCGAAAACAAAGTTCGTCTGGTCGTGTTCGTCAAAAATCATTATAACTTCAAGCCGCGGGATCAGTGGAGTTTTAACGAAGTCCGAGATACCAAATCCATGTGGATTATATTCATACTGCTAGGGGTAAATACGATCGCGCAGGGACGGCTGTGGACGAAGACTTTAGACACTTCCGTCGGAGGAAGCCCGCAGCCGTCCCAAATGCGCCGAAGATGGCCACCGCGGAGTATTAGTCGGTAGGCCGTGCGTAGGGTGCGTAGGTACTGTTAGGGACTCGGCCCGGCGGTCACCCGAAGGCCAACATCAAATCCGGGCGGCTCAATACCGGGCCGTAAGGCATGCGTACCCACCCCAACATACCGGCTCAGTCGCCACCCAATGAAGGCTGGGCGGTAGTGACAAGATATATACCGTTGATAAGAAAAATATAGCACGGGAACAATAGCCCCACCCTTACACAATTGGCAACACATTGCGCCATATTTTACAACATGGTCCGCAATATATATTAACATGTTTAGACGTTGCGCAACCGGTTACAAACTATTCATAATCATAAACAAAAAAAAAATATTTGCATTTTTATTACAAAAACAAAACTCGTCTGTACACACTGGACGATTGCAAATTTTTTATTAAATATTTTAATTGTTCAGCTGTCAGACTGTTAATGGCTATATCGAAGCTACGAAATCGGTTAGATCAGTAAAGTAAAAAAACAGATTACATATAAGTGTCTATTGCATGACTATAAAGGTCTACAAAATTATTAATATTTGATATATTTTGCAGCCGTCTCGATGCCAACTAATATTAACCCTGCCCTAATCCTGGCAGTTTGTGATCGCGAATCAGTTGTCTGTACATGCTAAGTTTGTTTTACTTTCCCTAAAATTAATCAAAAATAAAACCTCTTGAAAACTACTACAAAAACAAACTTTATATTATGTATTTACTTTATATTTGAAATCGGCGCCTAATTTAAATTGAACATTATCTAAGTCAAATTTCCACTAAACTTTTGGCCTTTTTTTTGCAATTAATTCACTAATCATGTAAGAAATATTTGGGCAAGTTTGTTAATTAAAGCCCTTGCGGTTTTTTTTTTGTCAAAACATAATAGGCCTCTATCACGTGTTATAAACTTGTGTATAACACGTGAAACAGGACTATACTAGTATATAAAGCCCTTTGCGTACGGTTCCCATTAATTGGTTGGAGCGTGATAGCCACTTTGGCAAATATATGGCATAAATATGGTACATGGTATTCAGTGGTGGTTGACACGTCTCTCATTGATGAACTTCATAGTTGGATTACACAACACTACCCAGAAACGTGGTCACCTGTGAAACTATAAGATAATTGTAACAATGCGATACAAACAAGGATTTGTTACATTTAGATAAATATCTACACAAAATAATAGTTTTTACCTACACAAAAAACAGGGCGCGTGGAAATCGTTTTTTTTTTGTTGATAGGCCTACGATAATAATTTCCATATTGCGTAGATTGTAGGTAGGCGTATTAGAGATACTGTGGCTACGAAGGTAATACTGATTTTTAATCATGATGATAAAGTTACTACCATCTTACGTAGGACCTACCGACGTACGATGAAACGAAGTAGGATGGTGAATAACTGCATTTAGATGTTAAATACAGTGGAGACAATCTTTTAGTTAACACGTCTTAACATTGACGGTCCCTTAGTCGTCAGAATTACGCCGGCCTGTCCCATAACCTAGCTGATCCAAGAAATGGTTTCGCTGCATTAGACCGTCAAATTAGATTACAGGTGTACGGGGTGGTAATCAGTTGTAAAAAATTTAGGAAACTTCTTACTAGTGACAATTAACATTCAGCAAAGCGAACAGTATAATTTTGCCACTAATGCAAACATAACGTATCTGGTGAATAGTTGAACATTCTGATAATACAAAGTTAACACATCTGATAGTAACTTGTTCTATTAGAGAAAACCAATGTACGGAATTCATAATTTCCATTGAGTGTTCAAATATTTTTTTTATTAATAGCAAGTTATAAAAACCAGTCTAAATTATAATGTTGCCTATTTAAAATACTTGACTCACGCCTCCCATGAATAAATTATTTTACAATATGCTAAACCGACCTTCAAAATTTGCGAAGGCATAAACTGGTGACTTAAATTTGAGAAATAGATCACGACTTCTAAATAATGACTACGCAGTCTGTAGATATCGTATAACAGACGACTGGCTTCGGAAATAATTGATTATAAAAGCAAAAAGCCACAGAACAATAACTTATTCAAACTTTACTCAATATCTGCAAGTCAGTTACGATACCAAATCTGACCCGTAAACTCTTCTACATATTTGATTTAATAATAATAAATCGCCCCCTACTCAAGCATAAAGCAGTTGTGTCAAACGAGCCCACTTCGGGTTTTCAGAATTGGCATTATATTTCATATTTATGACAATAATTTGAATTTATTAATTCCTATATAGGTTATCGAAATTCATCTTATACTGACCAGTATGTATTTAAATTTTTTATTATTTTTAAATTATTTACTATTTTTAAATCTAATTTGTTTCAACCACGTATACTTATATATAACGAACACAATGCGTTTTTATACCAGAAAGGGTAAGCTGAAGTGTAACCACACCGCCCACTTTTCACTATGTGTATTGCGTCGCATAATATATACGTCCCATTATAAGGGGCGACGCTACCACCATACCCCGGCAATTCCAGACTCCTTACTAATTGATACTGGATCTCACTTTGCCCGCCCCAAAATTCGGACCCGGAACTTTTATCGTGAGGTGTCGAAACACGCACGCAATACAATTACGCCACCAGTGTACCAATAATATAGGCGTTAAATATTTTACATTAATTAAATCTATTTAGGCTATATTTCATAATATTTTAATAAACAAGTTTGAAACTGGGGTCATGGCATTTTTTAAAAGAAAAGGAAGCTGAGCGTGTTAAATGGTCACTACATAACTTCCAAATAGGTAGAAGATTCTTGTCTTTACAGATAAATATGTAACACAAAGAATTACCAAAAAAAAATTTTTCACGTGAATTTTCTACAACTTCCACTCTAGTCGGCTGGGCTTAAGGCTACCAAAATATGGTTTTGAATCACGCAATAGATTTTTTATATATGGGTTTACGTGACGTGTAATCAGCTCGCCTGACGGCACCTATGCCTCTCCATAAATAATACTGTCTAACACCACCAGTTCTTTGACAACAAAACCTTGCGTAGAGAGGTAGAGTGCGTTTCATTATCGCAAATGCCATTGACGAAGAGTGATGTGAACTTACAGCTGCTATAACATTGAGGGTGGTGATGTTGTCGTCCAGGGAGGCATTGTTGGAGGGGTCCCACACCCAGCTCCGGACTGTGCGGTAGCCGATGGTGCCGTTGTTCGGGTGGTACGTAATGTTCACGTGCTTTCGTCGCTCCAGGTATCTGTACGGACCTGGAGAAGTATAGCTCATGAATTATAGGTCCCTCGTTCTATATAATTTTCGAGAGATTACTCCCTTGCGTGATTTTTTTTCGGTTGTCAATTTATAGACCTGGAGAATTATAGCTCATGAATTATAGGTTCGCTCTATACAAGAGCTGGCTCCCGTGCGTGATTTTTTGCGTGAATTCTGTTTGCGTTAAATAGGTACCTAAATGGAATATAAATCTTGTTTTACACGTTTTGAATTTTATGATTTGTTTAATATAATTATGATTTCGCTGGTCAGTTTATACCGATGTCTAGAGTTGCTGAATTATTGGCAGAAGCTTCGCTGCAGCCGAAAACACTGCCCAAATACTCCACACAGATATTGTAATTTAATTTCAATTACTACACATCCACGACACGAAACCTGAAGATACAGAGATATTAAACTCGAATTATGAAGATAACTTACCCAATTCCTCGAAATTTGGCTTCTCCTCAGGGAACTTGTCAGCATTAGTCCAGTTGAACATGTAGATGTCGAAGAAGATGGGCACTGTTGGGGCCAGCCAGGAGTTGTACGAACGGGAGTTGGGCGTCAGCGCTAATTGCTGTCAAAAGAAGTGGCTCTTAAAAAATACTACACCACTTAGCAAACAGAAAAAAAGAGCGGTGATAGCCTATTTGGGTGTGGAACGGACTGCCGAGACGAATGTCCGCAGATTCAAATTCCAAGGGCACACACCTCTGACTTTTCTAAGATTATGTGTGTATTCTTTGTAAATTATCGCTTGCTTTAACGGTGAATCAAAAAATCGTGAGGACACCTACATACCTGAGAAATTCTCTATAGGAATTTGAAGTCTACCAATCCACTAGGCCAACGTGGTGGACTAAGGCCTAATCCCTATCAGTAGTAGTGGAGGCCCGTGCCCAGCAGTGGGACAGTATAAAATACTGGGCTGATATTATTATTATTATTATATACTTGGCAAACACGGTAGTTAAACGAAACAATTCTTACATGAATTGTTGTCATTAATAGACAATTTATTTACAAAATAATATTTATAGCTGACTATAAAATCAATATTAATTAACTGTAAAAGTAACCGTATAATTTTATAACATTAAAAAGAGGTATTTTTTAATTTGCTCAAATTTATGTCTTGGAATTCCTTAGCGCATCGGTACCACATATAAAATTCCGATAAGCATCTAAAAATATCCATTATTCTAGTCACGTTTTAAAACACTCAATAAAAAGTATTTCTTATAAATATTTAAAAACATCAAATTATTTATTTAATGGCATGTTTAGCGACGTCAGTACCTATATACAATAAACCGGTTTTAATATTTTAAATTAAAAAACGATATTTTATTGCGCAATTTGTAAATAAATATTATAATTCGAAGTATTACAAAATATCTTAAAATAAAAATGGTCAAAGTTGACACGCCCGTGAAAATGCTAAATAGCAATATTATGGTCGATCTGTTTTGATCAGCGAAAAAATATACATTACTGATTCAAGACTATGGAACTGATTCCAAAATTATTCAAACAAAGTAATGTAGATTTAATAACTAAACAAAATTAGTAATTTTCCACCTCTGTTTGTCTCTCTCTTTCTATAATACCTGATATAAAGAATGCAATGAAAAATGTTCTTATGAAAATATGTGGTCATTTTCGGAACATAAAATCATACGCAACCTCAAGTAGTCGACATTGGTCATACATTTTTTAAACACTATAACGACATTTTCAGTAACCAAGTCGACCTTACAAGTGTATTTATTTAAATTTAGCAAACAAACAGGCACGTAGAACATAACGGCCATTTTAATGCAAAATGGCGGTCTTTATTTTCATTAATGTAGCATTTTTCCGCGTGTTACAAATATAATATTTTTTAACTAGATTTAATATTGCATACATAAAAATAAAATATTATTCATTAAACATATTATTTTGATATGCTTGATCACCGTAATTCTGTTTATGAAAGTCGAGATTCTCTTGCGTGTTTGGCGTACAATACGCAATATAGAAACATATATACCAGCAGGGCCGCAGATTACTTACATCGAAACTTTAAGGCGCTCCCTCAGCAGAGCGGCACGCAAACCGTTTATAGGAATCTACTTGATATTTATAAAACAGAAAAAAAGTTTATTCTTTTTATAATGTGGATATGAAAAATATTTGATTCTTTGCCTCTTCTAAATTATAGGTACTTAATTTTAATTTGTAACCCAACAATTTAACAAAATATATACAATTTAATAAGGAATATTTTATTAATTTAAATTTTTCATAATGTCTAAACCTGGTTTTTTAAACAATTATTCGTATATCTTTGCATATTCCCGCAGTACATTGCGCGCTGATAATGTACGGAACGAATTCTCAAGGCCATTTGCTCGAGAGCGGGTCTTGACTGAAACTTAACCTCTTCCAAATATGTTTGCATAGTTTTCCTAAAATTAACTTGAACCTTCGAAGTTCAAGTTAATTTTAGGAAAACTACGACCCTGCACACTGACCTTTGCCAAATAGATAAATAAAATGTTTAATTTTGGTCCAAATAAATATAAATACTTTTACTGTATATGATTTTATAATATACCTATAATATTTATTATATATCCGGAAGGCAACTGGATAATTATTTGTTTTAAATTATATGCCACGTTTTTTATTTATATAGTTTCTTGGACAACTAGAAGAACCTGTTCTTGAATGAATTTGTGTAACCTCAGACATTTTTTGCATGTATTGGCCGTCGACCATACTTCGTGGTTCGGCGATTGATCTCGTGGCTCTATAATTTTCTGAGACTAAGATCCTGGGACCGCTGTAGAAGCTTTTATATTACTTTGGATGTTAAGTTTCCTAGCTATTGTAATAGGGTGGTCACTTCTAATTATACCAAATTAAAAAATACAATACTACAACACTTCTTCTTCTTCTTCACGCTGCAGATGTGCAAAATCTATTGTTCTCTGGTATAAAAGAAATTCATTTTTTTGTTTGTATCACGAGACAGACTGGCCGTTCGTCTGATGGTAAGCGATACGACTGCCCATAAACAGTAGCACCAACACCTTGAATTACATATTGTTTAATATTCCATTGCGTAGAGACTACACACTGTTGCTTGGCGGCAGAAATAGACATTGCGGTGGTACCAGGCGGACTCTCACACATAGAGACATACCAGCAGTAATATTTCCTTTAAATGTGCTGTGACACATTCCTTATTGACAAGTTTCATGGTTCTTTATTTTTTTCACAGCTGAAATAGAAACTAGACCGGTATATTTTATATAAATTTCTATTTGATACCTTTACGCGTTCTCGAGGAAAACGGTAGTTTCAGATAGACAGACGGGAATTCAACAAAGTGTTCCTATAAGGATTGTTTTCGTAACAAATAACCCTAAAAAAGAGTGATAAAAAAAACTACTTGTATGTGATGATTTCTTTATGTGTAGCAAATAGTGGCTAGAAGTGACGCTGAACTTATTAAAGGTTAACAACACTTCGAAACAAGTTGGAAAACAAAAAATTGAGATCGTTATGAAAAGATTTTCATTGATCGTACAAAAAATAAAAAAACTGCTATTTGATGTAAGACATTAGGCAATGTTATCACCCGAGCAAATCTGGTCTCGTCATGATGCAGACATAATTATCTTCAGCGTGGCTCTACAAACTCGCCTCCTTAAATTATTGGTTGTGTACACATATATGGTCTGATGGATCCCTGATTTCTCAGAGCGGCCGCCATTTTAGGTTTTTGTCCTAGATAGTCCAAAGGTCCGGTGGACCTAATGTGTTTGCCGCCCCAAGGAAAGGGAAGAGGAGCGCCTGGGCCGAAAAAAAACTTCGCTCCCTTTTTTTCCGGTGACCTTTTTTTAGCTCCCTAGTGTATGTCTATAGCACTGCTCTAGAGACTTTGGCGCACTCCTTGAGACCTGGTGACCTCCCTTCCCCACACTGCTAGAAGTTAACACGTTTAAAGGTTTATTTTAGGCATTTTATCACCCCCCTAAAAGTGCTTTCTCGGATGGAGCACCACACCCACCCCAACTAGGCTCCACCACTGTTTGTTAAGATGATTTATCTGAAATTTGGTCTCCTAGAAAGGATTGGCGTCAGGCAAAAGGCTGGTCACAAAAAATAACCAATTCCTTTCACCAGAAAAAAATATAGCTATGACTCCACATTGGAATGGCACAGAAGATGAATGTGGCTCTATAAACTTTAAAATACTTCTAACCTAGGATCAAAACACGAGAATAACACCAGTTCTTATATTAGGTTTAAAAGTTTATTCCATTAAGCGACTTAATAAATGCAAATTTATGCAGATGTTTATGAATTCGTTATCCATGTTTATCCGAATTATATCGCTTAACAACTGGTTCGTTATGTATATTAAAGTCGGTACACTTTATTACACATTAATCGGATATTTATGTGGCTATTTATTTTTCAAACAGTTTTTGTGTACGTGTTATAATTAGCGATTTAATATTGCACAATAATATGACCCTCAGAGTCTATCTCACTGCACCTATAGGCATGCACCTCTGCTCTTCGAGGATTAAGGTGTGCTGTGCGTGTTTTCTACCTGATAGACTATTCTAACAATAAGCATAAGAGATAATACGAATGCTCTCAGTAAAAAATAAATTTTGGCGCAACGATAACCCTTGTAACCCTTACTTGAAGTTGGCATAAAGAACGACAAATGCCATAAAAAAACAATAAAAAATAGTTAGACTCAAATTAATGTATATCTATGCTAATATAAAGCTGAAGAGCTTGTTTGTTTGAACGCGCTAATCTCAGCTAGTTAACTGATTTTTATTTTTTTTTTCACTAATAGGAAGCTATATTCCTCCTGAGTATTTTTTATCCCGCGAAAATATTTCAATACTTTTATCAAACCATTTTATACACTGTCTATTACTTAGAATAAAGTCTTATATATTTCAGTAATTAGAGTGTTGATGATTATGATGCTGATCACAATCCGTAACTCTTTTGTAATTCGCCAACGAACACAAATGGTCTAGGATTTTATAATATACAAGATTCATTTTTGTATACCATAAAGCCGGAACACCAAAATTAGATTTTGGTGTAAAACATCACATAAAAATACAAAAATAATAATAACAATGAAACCTCACGCGGAATTAATAGATCTAGCACACCGTCCGCGGTGCCGCTAGGATCGAGCGGGACGTGTGCGGGGCCGCGGAGTGGAGAAGGGTCTGCTTGTAACAGTCGGCTGTAGTAATAGGTATCAGAGCGACAAATACGCGCCGAATTTTATTAATACAAAAGTTAACAAGCTTGATGAAATTTTAATATGTTTTTTGGATATAATATAATATATGTTAAAAATAAATCAATGGATGTGCTACTGATTCTCGACAAACTAATTTCGGTTTTATAATATACTAAAAATAATTTATATACGAATGTATAAATCAAATGCGGAAGCCACTGTTTGATTCTAGATTCATAGACTCAACTAACATTAACAACTTTCTTACATTTAACGCGTACATATAATAAAATTATGTTAATTGTGTAATTATTTAAAATGTATTTAGCACTTAGATGCCTAAATCTAAATATTTTAGTCTAAAGTTTTGGCACGTGCAACTGGCGTCCTTGGACGGGATACTGGTTTGAAACCTAGCTTACATCGATGTAGTAATGTAGTGCAAGGGCAATGTTACATGATTGTTTTGACGTATTTATTTAGACATAGTTTTTTGAGACAATCAAGTCGCACAAGATCGACTAACTAATAAAAAACCACAAAAAAATAAAAATATTTCTATCGGACCAATGTGGAAATATATTCTTTCAAATAAAAAAGATTTTTTCAAATCGGAAATAAATTACTTTTGACATACAAAAAAAATCCATTTGAGAACCTTCTTTTTGAACTGCGCTTGTCATCGATATTAAAGAGTGTCATAATGCCCGCGGCACTGGCTACAGTGTTTTGTTGGTGGTAGGACATATTTTATATCAGCCCGGATAGCGACCACCGTACACAAGGTGTTAAAACCCACCATAGTGGCCCACGTAAGTGAGTCGCCGGTTCCAACAGGCCGGCATAATGGTGTCGACTGTCGAGGGGTAATCATCTCTCGTCCGTCGACCAATCGGAGCCCATGCAACGTACAGTAGAGGCAATATGCGTGCACGTATAAAAAATGTCTATCAAACTAAATCAAAGAACAGATATCGCTTATCTTCTCGCCATAATTTTAAATCAAGGATGGCACTATCACTATGGGATGCGCAGGGATTAAAAAATAGCAGTCGGCAAAGAACGTTGCATCCCTAAATACTTCTTTCACTTATTGCACCCAATATTATAAGAAGAGGACGGCATGGTAGCAAACGTTATTGGATACCTATATATAACGGCTTTATGTTGAGCACGTTTAAAGCCGCTATCCGCTTTAATACAAATGTAATCTGCCATCAGCTCTAAATAAGGTTATTGGCACCCGAAACAGATGTAAAAAAAAATTACATGGTCATTATTTTTTTTTAAATACACGGGTGATTTATTACCAGTTAGACATTCCACATAAATCTGCCTAACTAAATAAATAGAAATCTAGGTAATAGTATCTCTCTGAATTACCACTTAATGTTAATTACAGTATTTATATTACGCAGTATGCATTTATAAAACGCTTTCTTTTAAATATATGTAAGGCAAGGTCAATAGCATATAGCAATTGTGATTTTACACATGTTGCATTTTTTTTATTGCTTTGAATGTCGAGACAAGCTTGCCGTTCGCCAGATGGTAATACGACAGCCCATAAACAGTGGAAACACCATCCAACACCTTGAATTACAAAGTATTGTTAGTATTCTTCTGCGCTCGCCATCTTGAGACATGAGATGTTAAGTCTTATTATGTCCAGTAGTTACACTGGCTATAATAACATTCAAAACGGAATACAACAGTGACTACACACGGCTGCTTCCCGTATGGTGGTCCCTATCCAGGCGGACTCTTCCATATGAGAGTCTTTTTTGTTACATCCTTTTTTTAGCTTATTTTATTTTTTATTGATCCCCAGTCTAAAGTATTCCAAAAAATATTTTTTTGTGTTACACAAGAATAATATTATGGTATTTACAAAAAATGATAATTGCAATTTTACTTCTAGGTTCCGATGCTTAAAAAATAATATGTTGTTTATTTTTTTTTAAGTAAAATACAGTTAACATGTTCTAAAATTAATGTCAATTCGTAAGCTGACAGTGTTTTTTTTTTATTATTTATAAAATACTAGCTTTTGCCCGCGGCTCCGCCCGCGTTATAAAGTTTTTCAGACTAAAGTTTTCCGTTATAAAAGTAGTACTTTTCCGGGAGCCTATGTTCTTCCCAGGGTCTCAAACTGTCTCCATACTTAATTTCATCTTAATAAGTTGGATAGTTTTTGAGTTTAACACGTTCAGGCAGACTTTGTTTTATAATATATTTTTTAGAACTTTTTAAGTGAAACAATCCCGTCATACATCATTGTTATATTGATTGCATAACTTTAACCGTTTACGCAGCGCAGGCAACGGAAGCTCTCAAAACTCATAATTTTCCCCGTTTTTGCAACATGTTTCATTACTGCTCCGCTCCTATTGGTCATAGCGTGATGATATATAACTTAGAGCACTCCACAAACAAAGGACTATTCAACACAAAAATATGTTTTCAGTTCGAATCGGTAGTTCCTGAGATTAGCGATTACTGCTCCGCTCCTATTGAATATAGCGTGATGATATATAGCCTATAGCACTCCACAAACAAAGGGCTATCCAACGCAAAAAGAATTTTTCAGTTTGGACCGGTAGTTCCTGAGATTAACCATTACTGCTCCGCTCCTATTGGGTATAGCGTGATGATATATAACCTATAGCACTCCACGAACAAAGAGCTATCCAACGTAAAAATATTTTTTCAGTTTGGACCGGTAGTTCCTGAGATTAGTCTTTACTGCTCCGCTCCTATTGGGTATAGCGTGATAATATATAGCCTATAGCACTTCACGAACAAAGGGCTATCCAACGCAAGAAGAATTTTTCAGTTTGGACCGGTAGTTCCTGAGATTAGCCATTACTGCCCCGCTCCTATTGGGTATAGCGTGATGATATATAGCCTATAGCACTCCACGAACAAAGGGCTATCCAACGTAAAAAGAATGATTTGGTTTGGACCGGTAGTTCCTGAGATTAGCGCGTTCAAACAAACAAACAAACTCTTCAGCTTTATATAATAGTATAGATATCGGTAAATTAGGAATTTTATCTCTCAACACAATTTTATTACAAAATTATCTATTTTTAAATTGGATATTCGAACGTAATTATAACTATAAACTAAAGCAATCGGGCATTAAATAAATTCAGTTCTGCCGGTAAGTTAAAAAGTGTGTTATCTCTTTAGAAAAAAAAATACAGAATCACCACAATTTTTAAGCATCAAAAATTTATTTCGTTTAATACAACTCTGTCACTCTTTTTCGTGTTCTAAATACTTATTTTGAGAAAAAAAAGTAAATTCCTAATAATGTCAAATATGTTATATTGAATCAGGATAAATAATATTTATTTAAGAAAAATACTTGAGTTGTACGAAAATTCCTGTAAGTTACTTTTACAATACATCATGGTTGACGGAATTAAACTAAGTGACTCATAAGTGCACGTAATTGGAACGATTATCAATCGCATTTATTGTATTGCAGATGTGGTCTAATCGATGAGGTCCTCTCACGGAAGGAGAATGCCGAGAGGGACCGGGAGCGGTAAGGGCCCTCTAGCCGCCAGAGGGGACGTAGGAGGCGCCGGTGAGACGAATGACTGGCGTCTCCCGCCCTGTGGGTTGGGAAAATTTGGAGAATTCCACCAGCGTAACCCTTACTGTTATAAGGCGACTAATAGAGACCATCGAGGCTGGTCGGCAGAGATCTGTATGCCGATGTACGTTTGTATTTGTTTAATACATTGTTGTGACCTCTCGCCTCGTCGCCATACTGTCCACGCCAAAGACGTTCTTCGGCGCGTAAAGGCTTCTGAGCCCCCCATTACAGCAGACGGGCCGTACCAGGAGACACCGCGAAGGTGCGAACGACAATTTAGACACTTTAAACCTGCAGCCGCCCCAATGCGCCCAAGATGGCCATCGCGGAGTTTTAGTTGATATGCCGTTCGTAGGATGTATATAGCGTTAGAGATCGTCCAATGAATACCAGCTCTTCCAGCGGCTCAACATTAAGTCGTAAGGTGAACCATACAGTTACCGCAGCCGCCCTCACAATAGCTGAGCGGTAGTAATAATACACTTGTCGTAATTAAAATTATAGGTTATAGACACTACGGTTCCAGAAACATTGTCGAATGGCAGAGTGTCGGGAAACATTTACTTTGAACGATGCAAAAAGTCTTAAGTGGTGTGGCATTTAGAGTTTAAAATTTTGATCTAAAATATAGATAGATACAATTATCTAACGGAAACTTTTAAAGACAGTTAAATTATAGGTCATCATTGGATGACCTATAATTTCTGTCACTTAAGTTACAGATGTTATCATGGATACTACATTTAAATATTTGTATACTTTTGATTATTAACTTATCTTATTAATATTATAAATGGGAAGATTTGTGGAAATGTTTGTATGTCTGTTACAAGTAAACGCAGCAACTGCTGAACGGATTTGGATGAAATTTGGCACACACTCCACCTGTTGGTAAGTGCAGTAAAGTGCAATAAAATGTCGACTGATTGAGAGTTGATTACTTCTCGACAGTCGACACATTATGCCAGCCTGTTTGCACTACATATACACCGACTGATCCCGGAACACGACACTTACCTGAGCCACTATGGCGGGTTTAACACCTAGTCTACGGTAACTGCTATCAAGGCAGATATAAAAATAACCTACCACCAGCACAGATTGTTGAATGTTCATATTGCCGGCGAGAACTTTCTCGACTTGTTTTCACAACGGCAAGTTTCAAATAATACTCGCTGAGTGATGCTCCCTTGTTGGATCACTCGCCAAGGACCCTATCTCTCATTCTCTACTACTATGCGAATAATTGGCCGCACTCGTACACTAGCTATAGCCCAGCGACAAAACTATACAAAGTATATATTCGCTGCTCGATGCTCGCTAATTCGTTACCTCTACCTCTACTCGCTGTTCGTTCATCGTCGGCGGTGGGACTAAGCTCTCAAATATATTAAGATTATAGACAAAGATATGAGATATAAATTTTATTTATAACGATTATTGGTATCCTTAGTAATAAATTTAATGTTTTTAATCTGTTTAAGCTCAGTTTCAAATCAACTGACTGATTTATTTTTTATTAAAATTGTTTTAATAGCAGCCTGAGGTTCAAATATTCTTTGATAATAATTTTAATTTATGTTTAGCTGTAACCACTTGATCGTAGATGGTTTCGATTTGGCGAAATTTACGATGACGTCACAAATTTGTAAACATCTGCTATCATCTAAGTTAATGTTCATTATTTACAGACGTGTGACGTCATATCACTGAATCGACGCCGTATTCCTGATGTTATAACAGTTTATTAATTTAATAATATATATATTTTAAATAAAATACACATAAGAAATTGAAAATTAACATTATATATGAGATAAATTGACACAATTAAATAAAGTGAGATTGTTTCCAGAAAGTAAAGAAATGGCCTATTGTTAATACCAATAGAAAACAATAAAATGCTTAAAATCGTAGAAAGGCATGTAGTCTAAGACCTCTACCATGTTGAAAAATAGTTTCAGGTAAACAATAGCAGATAAAGGCCATCTTAAATATTCCTCAAACGAAAACAAAATATATAGCACACATTTATACTAAGAGCATTCAATTCATTTAAACAATTACTTATCATACGATATTGACATGTTTTGCACCACCACAACATGTACTAAAAAATATTGGCCAATTTTCCGAACATAATAATATTATCATGAACTAATATTATTAGTTATTTTTCACATGGATTACATTTACATGAATTTTCAAATGAAAGCAAATTAACAACAAAAAATAAACATTCAATGTAATATTATAGGCCCTTAAATACTATCTAATTTACGGGCGATTTGATATTAGCATAGTACTATATTTTGTGTTTGATCTATACTTGTGTAATTTATTTGTAAATCTTCCCACAACCATCACAGTGTCTTGAAGTCTCAATTATAATATCTACCTACATTTTTCAATTATACAACTATTGTAGAATGTAACTTTTGTTATGACTATTATTTTATATGTGTACTATTTTTATAAATATTTGAATGTTGTTGTTTTGTTGTTTGCTTAGTTACTCTGAAATAAACACTCGTATCAATAACATATCTTTTTTACTTAATTTTATAAATAACTCAGAACATATACACCAATTACTATATTAACAACTTTTAAAATTTTTATTCTGCGTAAATCGGATCACCGACAGCTAAAAATTTTAAAATTTTTAGTTACCTATTATTATAAAATGTAGGTAGATATTGTAACTTTGACTTCTAACTTCTTACTAACTTGCGGACCAAAACACCTCAGCCCACCACCCCCGCTCCCCAGTGGCCACGAAGGCTGCAGTCTTTGAAACGTCGGGAGAAATTGAAATATAAAAACACGATAAATTCCGAAAACTAGTTTAATTTTAATATCTGACATTCGCATAAACGTAAGAAAAAAATCGTAAAAGCAGTTAATAAATAAATACCGAAACTACTATATTTATAAAATAAGACTAAGCTAGTAATGACCTTATTCACGAAGATATAACATTATACCCATATTATTAATTTATTATGTCGACATAATGTACATTTACATAGGTTCATAACCGGTTTGCAAATTTGATTCGTCACGTGCGAATAAAGTAACAAAGCCTATTAAAGCCTATTTGAAGACATTTATTTCAATGATTTGCAAAAATTTGTTTACAAATGGTTACATTATCACATTCGGGATAATCAAACTGGTTTAATTGCGGATAATATTAGTCTGCACTTATACCAATAATCTATTAATGAGCTGTGAAGTAGTTTGTGATTGAAATATGACCTTTATGTTGATCGGAAAAGCCGTGTTTCACGAAATATTTCCGTAAGCGGTGATACTAGTCGTAGACACAACCTACAACTGGTACTATATATACCTACGTCATCAGTTGTGGATTTCATGAACCTTTAGCAACAGATTCTGCTATTTTATCGAACAGGAAATAAGATATACGATATATATACTATAGTGACGCACCCTGCCTACACCTTCGTAGATAATTGACGTGTTCGTCTATGCAGAAAACTAAACTACATAGTGACAATGCCACTAGGGCACGTGTAATTATTGCGCATGCGCATTCAGTCAACTCAACTATTTATAGCTACAAATGAAGAAGCCTCATTGGTTTGATTAAATGCTAATCCACTTTCGATTGGGTTGTCAATGAAACACATGCGTACAATTGAAGCGCGATTTAATTATTGATTCGTACTTTTGACCGGTCAATCGATTTCAATTTGTCTATTATCAATTGATGTACACCCAGACAGACATAACCGACAAGACGGTACATTACAGGTACTTCTGATATTAACAATGTGTGGATTCTTGTATAAGTTGATTTATTCAATATCAACTTCAAGTTCAAAGTATTTTTTTTAATAACATAGCCATATTGGCTCGTATTCTCAAACGTTACTTAGCTTTATGCAGAGCAATGTTGTGATAGTAAGTCTGTTTCTCAAAGTTTTCAGCCTTCGTTGTACGTAGGTAGGTATAATGGCACTGTGATTGGCTAATATTTAGATGCAACTTTACTTCAGTTGAATAAGCAAAACTTAACAAAGCTAAGGACTATGAAATGAGAGAATTTCTCAGGTGTGCAGGTTTTCCTCACGATGTTTTCCTTCACCGTTAAAGCAAACGATAATTCCCAAAGAATACACACATCATTTTAGAAAAGTCAGGTGTGTGCCTTTGGGATTTGAACCGTCGTCTCGGCAGTCCGTTCCACACCCACCTAAGCTATCGTCGCTCTCATTTTCCTTTGATTGATATCAAATTCTCAATTGCACAATAATTATCCGAAGCAGCAAACTGCAGATTAGTAGACATTGCATCGTTCGAAAACCCGTTTCGGACGAAGTATGCAACACTAGGAAGCCATTTGACTTGTAAGCGTGACCATGAACTCTACGACGTATTAGGCTTCTATTATACGAATACCGTCCAGCCGTTATGGTACAATCATTTTGTATTAATTACGCGAAGAAGTGGCGATAGCCTAGTTGGGTGTGGAACAGACTGACAAGATGAATGTCCACAGGTTCAAAACCCAGGGGTACACACTACACACCTCTGACTTGTACTAAAAATGATGTGTGTATTCTTTGTGAATTTCCGCTTGCTCTAACGTTAAAGGAAAACATCGTGAGGAAACCTGCATACCTATGAAGTTCTCAATAGGAATTTTGAGGGTGTATGAAGTCTACCAATCCGCACTAGGCCAGCGTGGTGAACTAATGCCTAATCTCTCTCAGTAGTAGAGGAGGCCTGTGCCCAACAGTGGGACAGTATATATTACAAAGCTATAATGATGTCAGAGACATATTGATATAACGGCAGGCCTAAGGTCACAGGCATTGTCGTCGCTATAGCGAGACGAGACACCCGGCAGAAGCAAAATTCAATGTAAAGTATGCACCACGCGCGAAACTCCTATAAGCGCTAGGTTTTTTCTAGGGTGAGCGTAGACCTTTCTAGGGTGGGCGCCACCCATCCTTGCCCTTCTAGCTACGCCTATAATCACTGATTCTATTTCCAATTCGGCTAGTGATATTGTGTTATACATCCAACTGATTATAACCGTAATGGTGCTATGTGTTTTAAATACACTGTGTCGGTGTCGTGGATGTGTTGTGGTAAGACTCTAAGATTAAGGGGCTAGGATTCGATCCCCGAGTCAGGTAGACATTGGGTTTTCTGATTGACATCAGCTCCGATACTGGTATTTTACACGGTGAATGGTAATACGCTCGCTATTATATGGGATCTAACATGCCTAGTGAGAGAAATGTGTTTATATTACCATCTCTATCTGTGCCTGAGATATAGAGAGCGATGCTATGCGATCAAGCCGCACGCCTGATCGCATCTCAACCAATCCGGAACACCACCAGAGTTTTAAATTACAAAGTACTGCGTGCCAGTCTACGCACGTCATCCTGCGACATGATATTTTAACTCTCAAAATGCCCTCCAAAATGGCTACAATGTCCTTTACAGCGAAGCGCACCTAATAAGACCTTTCAAAGAGTCATGAATTTACTGTACCAATATTAATTTACATACGAAGTGAGATGGGAACAAAAATAGTACCAAAAAGTGTGCACTAAATTCCACTTTAGTTTGAATCCTCATGAAGAAATCGCCATACCCTGTAGATATACATAATAGCCTAGCGTGGGTCCTTGCTGCCCAGCAAGGACAGAATGCCCAGAATGTAACATTTGCATTCTATGGCACCGGGAGTGAGAACAAAAAAAATTAAGAAATATCTACTACGCGGGCCCACCTAGCTGCTATTATATTAATATCAGCCCTGTATTATATACTATCTCTCTACTTCTACAGAGACATTAGGCCTTTTGATGAAGTAGGTACTGCTTTATGTTTTAACTCGCGAATAAAACTTTAAATCAAGTGTAAAGACTAATTTTATTGCATTATGTAAATTAATGAAAATGAAAATAATAAATAACTAAATTGAATCAAACTATGTATTTTTTTTTTGCCAATTGATTATTCCATCAAGCAACTAATACAAAAAATCAATCGCTAAATAACGCGTTAAATAAATGCTTCTTAAGATCATTTATGAAACAAATTGAATAAAAAATACATAAAAACATTGCTAATTTCAATGGCGTATAAATAATACACTTAATTGCAGCTTGTGGCTGCTTAATTAGATTTGCGAGTACGGCTTCGGTGCCCTGTGCGGGTTATTTGACTAATCGGCTTTGTAAGCCGAAAAGACAGTCGCGTTATTGACCTGAATTGTAATTTAGCTATACTAAATGAGGAGAAGAAAAATTTTATATAAACAGATATAAGTAAAATATCACACAATAATAAATTAATTTTTATAATTATTCTTATGTTTAAGCGAATGTTAGAAAATGAAATAAAACTATAGTGCGGAGATATCGCAGTTTTTAATATTATAATTTTCTACCGACGTTTCGAATACTTTGCAGACTTTATCGTCACGGGACGGACTGATCTTATTTTATATGTTACGTTTTGTACTGTTATAATCTGAGTATAATATTGCAGACATGTTTACCTATTTTGAAATTTTCCCCTACGGTTTTTTTGGTCATATATGCTTGCACGGATTTTTAGATTATTTTCCTGCTGTTTGTTATTGTGTTTGTTAGTTTTCATGTAGTTATCACACGTGAACAGGACCAGATGGGAAGTAGAATATGGGCATATATATAATATCAGTCCTATATTACATACTGTCCCCAGCTAAGCACGTGTCCCCTGTACTTTTGAGAGGTATTAGGCCTCATCCACTACGCTGCTCTAGTTGGGATTTATTTTATTGAAATCGGATATCGGAAAAGAAAGTTATCGCCATTTTAGATATTAGCAAATTACATTTAAACTTTGGTTAAATTTCTGCGCGTGCGTAACTGCTGGTATAATATTGTAATTCAAAGAAATTATTTAATACTCAGCTGGTATCATTATTGTGACAGATGTTCATAAAGATTTTATGAAAATAATATAACATTATGTAAAGGCATAAAAGGCCGATGACCCAATAATGAATTATAGATTAATTTAAAATCATTAGTTAAAAACTTGTTTAGATTGATTAATGTCAAACATTATAACACAAATGAGTTATTTCGTAAAATAGTTTATATTTTAAACTTGTTATAAATTATGAATATGTGTTTAAATGATGATAAAATTTTATCCAGTTTAATTTTTGTAATTCGCTCAGATGGCGACCATAGTAAAGACGTAAAACCCGCCATAGTGGCCCATGTAAGTGTGTCGGTTCCGAGATCAGCCAATGTCGTATACCCAGTTTTAAACAAGCCGGCATAATTTTGTCAACTGGTGAGGGCTAATGTATTCTCAGTCGTGACTATATTTGGAACCTACTCCACTTACCAGCAACATCACTGCCGAGCCGGATAAAAAAAATACCGGGCTGTTGCCACTTTCAGATCTCTTCCAGAGATAAAAATAACAAAGCTGTCTGAGTTATGTTAAATTTATGTTTAGACTAAGTCAGGTGGTATTCCCTAACCGCACGGTCAAGTACGAGCCGGCTAGTGTTTTGGCCGGATTCCTGCCCTGGGATTAGGGCGCCTAATCTCTCTCCGACGCTTTTCACTGGAGGGAGGAGGCGTTCAGGAACGGGCACCATCCGGCCCCGAAGGAGGTGGAGGCCAAGAGCGAGCCGCCGTGGAGGAGTCGCGTCTCAGGCTGGAGGCCCCGTCAGTGGGGCTTCGGGCCGTCGCGGCAGTGCGTCCCGTCTTTACACAGTGGCTGGACAGGCGCCACGGCGCGGCGACATTTAGCCTGACACAGGTGCTCACCGGGCATGGTTGCTTCGGTGAGTACCTGTGGCATATAGTTGGAAAGGAAATAAGCGCCGTGTGTCACCATGGTGACAACTGCTCGCGAGATACGGCCCAACACACGTTGGAGTCTTGCCCAGCAACGAGGAGCGCAGCGCTCTCGTTTCAGTCGTCGGAGGAGATCTCTCGCTGCCGGCCGTGGTCGCTTCCATGGTCGGCACTCGGGAGGCCTGGCGTGCGGTGGCCCACTTCTGCGAGGTGGTCCTCTCGCAGAAAGAGAGTTCCGAGAGGGATCGAGAGAGGGAGGATTCCTCTAGCCCTCAGAGGAGACGAAGGAGGCGCCGGGTGGACGACTTACCGGCGTCTTCCGCCCTGTGGAATGGGGGCGTTTGGAGAATTCCACCACGGTATCCCCTGTCTGTCGTAAGAGGCGACTAATAGGGGCCATGAAGGGAGTCGTCGGCGGGCAGCAGGGGGCTGTCCGCCCTAGTACATTTCTGTGCATCTTTTGCACATTTTCGGTTGACCCCCGAGATGGACGGCAGCGCGTAGTTGGCCTCATGCTGCCGTAGACGCCGAGGGCGTCCTTCGGTGCGCGGGGGCTTCTGCGCTTTTTAGAAAATTTGTACTTTGGCGGCTGAGCGTTGCACGAATGAAAACTCGGAAAATCGCATTTTTCCCGAACAACTATAAAGATAAAATTAAGAAGCAAAATCTCATCTAAATACAAAATTTATACAAATCCGTTCAGCTGTTTCTGCGTTTACTTCTGACAAACATACAAACGTCCTAACATCCAAACCTTTTTACAAACTTCGCATTTATGTTATTAAAATAAGACAACATTAGATTATTAGATAATTATAAATTAAAAATATTATGTCAGATACAAATTTGTTTTATTACAGCTGTTTTTTTTATATTGACTTTAGTTATCAACATCGCTTTCAGAACTGGAATCTGTAACTGAGTTTTTTCAGATGTCCACATTTTATTCATTAAAGAAAAGATTCGTAGGCGTCGGAGTCAAGTAGCAGCCTGGTCGGCTCATAAATTTTCGCACGGTTTCTAAAAAGGGACAATATTGTGTCCCCGAGTTTTTCGTGGGGACACCGGGACAAATTACCGAAAAAAGGGACGGTCCCGTTCAAAACGGGACGTCTGGTCACGTTAGGTATTCCCTAAGTAAACTATAAAAAACCATGAAATTATAAAACCATAGTGGCCCATCAGCTTGTGTGTATCCAGTTCCAACAGGCCGGCATAATTGTGTCGACTGGCGACTTACCATCAGATGCATAGGGGTCACTTTGCTGTGCCGGAATAAAAAAACTTGCGATGGTTTATTGCCCTCGTTAGTGTTAAACCACTATACGTGGTGGTTATGGACACTGACTGCGATCTTATTAAACAGACTTAATTTTTTCATTCGTCACATAATAACTGGATTAAACTATAATATATATAACATCTACAATACATAGTAATCCTAAATAGATCACTGATACCTGCAAGAGTACAATATTTTTCAACTTACCAAAGATAGAACAGAGTCGAATATAGAAGTCCAGGCCAGGGACGTAGCCAGGGCCGTGAGTGCTAACAACGCTCCCCCGCAGATCGCGATCCATCGCCAGCGTATCGTGCGTCCGCGCATCCTGCCGCTCAGACTCGCTGACTGTAACAAACACATAGCTATATAACCTCGCAAGCTTGTTTCGTGGGAGCGCCTAAATGGTGTGAAACCATTTTAAAAGATCTACAGGTTTTTAATGCATACAGCGGAATATTTTTAATAATATTTGTTTTCAATCTCATTAAAAGTGATAAAAAAATTAAATAAAAAAAAACTTTATTATTTGCTTTTTAAAGGTTTTTTTTTTAGAGGGGAAATGTAAATTTTGCGTCCTTTTTGCCATATTAATACTAAATTGATTTTTTTACAGGTTTTTATTACTAGAATAACTATTCCGTTAAAAAAGAAAATATAACACAAATATTTTAGAACTAATAAAGGAAATCCGTTTCAGCAAAAGTAAGAAATGTCGGTTACAATATTCTTCGCTAATAATCGGATTCAAATCAATTAAAAAACTTTAGTTTATCTCGATAAAACAATTAAGATTAGAGAAAACATGTTTTTTTATTTATTTTAAAGGTCACTGTAGGCCTACGTAAATATCATAAATTTGCCAATGAATAAAAAAAAAAACATACTTAATTGACTTCACATATAATAACAAGACATAGCTAAACAAATTAAAATTTCAAAGCGCCCTTACACAATTATGTTAATTTATTTCTTCACATACTTAATTAAAAAAATACAGATTTACTTTATTTCTCACAAAAAAAAAACAATTCAACTTAACGTGTATAGGCGATTTGAAATTTAAAATTTGTTCATCTACTTTTGTGGCTGTTTGTACATAACTTAGAAGTTGCTTTTCCCTCGAAACGGTTCAGGGAATATATTTACTTTGGTATTATTACCATATTTTGAATAGTTTATGTCATAAATTAAACAAATTTATTATTATATCCTTCTGGTATTGTGCCTGTTTATAGCCGGTGTGGATGCTTACAGATACCACACTAACTCTTTTAACGACTGTCTTACAAAAAATATTCTGCCTTTAGAAGACTAGGTCGCAGAAACATAAACCTAATTGGTTTTTCGATGTTATCTATGTACTAACAAATACTATTGTAATTTTCTTAAGCATGTTAAGTACTGGTGGTAGGTCTCAAATATTTGAGAGTCCAAAAATGTATCAAGGTATTAATAATACTACCATATCGTTTGTACAAAATCAAATACAAACACACATCGTCCCTGTATCCACGAAGGGGTAGGCAGAAATGCAACCAGGGCTCCTAATTTTTCAAGAAAATTGTTCATAAATTATAAACCGATTGAACGCATGAAAATAGAAAAAGTAGAAAAAAAAACGGCATCAAAATCGAATTACTCGTTCGGGAAGTGCGATGCCACAAACAGACATACGGATATTTCTCATAACATTTTAAACTTAATGGTTTGTCTAATTTAATTTATTTTAAAAACAATTGATAGAATTTCTTACACTGAATTAACATATATTGGTTTCCATTGTAAAAAATAATTGGTAAAGTACGAATATCTAGTAATAGGTAACTAATCTTGATTAAAAACTAATTTAATTATAAAATCTATTTAACGGAATGTCTGGTAATAAACATTGCAAATAATATAGCAGATATTATATCTGCAATAAAAAAAATAATAAGTAATATTATACATATCATAATGAATAAAATATTTAAATGAGTAACAAGTGCTCTTAAAAATAATATGTGTAATCATTATTTAAAAAAGATCAAGATTATAAGGCAATAAAATGAACACGCATGGATAGCGTGGCTGTAGAATTCGTTTTCTTTTGCCTATGAATATTTTTAACTCTCTTGTGTCACATTTTAGGGATAGTTATTGCTCCGACTTACTTTATATAATGTTAAACATGAAAATCATATGAAGACTTTCCTTAGGCCTTAACTTTTCATTAAAACACTATTAATTACGAGGCTTTATGGGCTAGAACCCTTTGCCTTCCCAATAAAAAATGAAAACTTAAACAAATGGGGATAATTAGGTATTTTTTTTTTCTCCCGACGTTTTGAAGACTGCAGCCTTCACTTCACAGGGCGCACTAAGGTGTTGGTCGTCCGCAAGTCAATTACAATATCTACCTACACTTTCATAGATATGTAATGCCTAATCTATAAACTTCATGATTAGTATTGTTGCCAACTAATATTGTATGCAATATTTTTATATGGTGATTATCGTTTTACTGGCAACATTCTCTGGTTCACTCTTTCTGACGTAGACATGTTTTTATTTTGCTCAGAATATAAGTATTATCTATATACGGTGAGCTAATCATTTCACATTTCGTCAAACTCATTGACCGGATTGCTCAGTGGATACCATACGGTCAATATACTGTTATCGGAGTATGCGACCTGCACCTCCACAGCAATGATTGGCAGAACACAATTAATTGTATGACAAATTTTGCAATCATTTAATTATCCACTTTGTTTTGCTACTTATTTTTAAACTGGGCTGTAAACATAAGCTATACTAATATAAAGAGGAAATTTTTCAGTTTCTTTGTAATATTATATGGTATAATGTCTGCAATTATCAATTACATTACTTAATGTAACTTGCTATTAGTGAAAGAATTTTCAAAATCGGTTCAATAATTGAAGAAGTCTGCTTGCTATATTTTTGTCCTGAACAGATACTTATAAAGCGGGTAGGTATTTTAGGAATAAGTATTTCAGGCAAGCGGAATCGAGGACAAATGCTAATATATTACATAAAGAAGAGTTTATAAATCTGTTAGAATATAAAGTATGAAATTTTATTATAAAAAAACCGGTTTTTTCCCATTAGGTAACTATATTGTCTGTGTATTTTTAAAATAAAAATATGTTGAATACTTAGCAAATCCTGTTAAAACGAGATAAGTGCTTTAGTGCAGATTTTACTATAAAGCTAAGTGAAACACAAATTATCATAGACTACAAATGTCCAAGAAAAGCCGTGGAATAATTGGTAAATAAAAAGCGGCGATAGCATAATCGGGAGAGGAACGGACTGTCGAGACGAATATCCGCAAGTTCAAAACCCAAGGGCACACACCTCTGACTTACCTAAAGTTATAAGTGTATTATTGGTAAATTACCGCTTGCTTCATATTCAAATTAAATTATACACCCATGGGAGAAATTACATAATAGCTATGCACTAGTAGGATACTATAATCATTTGACACATGTTTTATAGTGCGGTAGACGGTTTAATGAATCGTCAATTTAATAAATCAAGCAAACGGCACGCTCGTCTCGTCATTCAAAGCAATAAAAAAATCTTCTCATCTCTTCTCAAGGTTTTTATATTATAATTTTCTCCCGAGGTTTTGAATATTGCAGCCTTCGTGGTCACGGAGGACTGAGGATCATCCGAAAAGTCAGTTATAATATCTACCTACATTTTACAAAGTTTTGTATAAGTATAACATTTTTCTAAGACGTTCCCCGTGGTAGAGCAATGGACGCCCAAAAACCTTATAAATCCTCCATTCTTTCTTTAGGCAGCAAAGTTTGATCCCTTTATTGAGGATGATGAAGCAGTAGTCAAGACTCCGACTTATTTATCACCATATCTATATACATACATATCAAAACCATGCTATCAAAGATGATCACACGCCAGCGGACGGTCAAGGCGTACTTAATAAGGAAACATTACTTAAAATTTATAGCTTAATAGATCCTGTCAACGCGCGCCAACAAAAAGATTATGCATCAACTACATACAAGCTTAATAGAGAACGGAATGTATGTATGATGTTTAGCCCACAAGCAGTAGTGATACATTTAGAACTTGGGCAGTCCGCAAATACTAATCTACTTCGAAAAACGAACGTCGTAACGAAAAAATGACGAATTTCGAATTTAACTCTACTACCAAATTACTTCGGATCCGTCACCATTCCGTAGCTTACTTTAGTGGTAGGATCAATTCCCCGTTTTTTTTTTTTTTTTGGAGAAAGCATTAGAACTTTGTCCTCGCAGATAGTTTTAAAAAATATAACTCCAAGTTCTTACAAATTCCATGTCTGAAATATTGCGATGAACGGATCGGATCCGTCGTCGAATCCGTCATCGGATCCGTAACACTTCGTAGTAACAAAATGTGCGATCCGTCATTCGAAACTACGGATTTCGTTTTTCGAAGTAGACTCTCTGGCAACACTTGTGTTATACCAGAAGTGGCGAACCAATGGGCACGCGACAAAATAAATCGGGCACGCGAGTACATGTCAAACATTGTAAATGCATCTTTATTTAGGCTTCACAAGGCTTAATATCAGGTGCCATAAAGCCATTCTGCCAAATCCTGTCAAAAAAAGACATAGGTCATAAAAATTGTCGCTAAAAAGGGTCACTCATATAGGCAAAATCGGTCCTGGATGGCGAGTTATACATCCTATTTCGACGATCCTATGCCCACATGATGGATAAAAGGACATGTTTGGCACATATGCATATTTATGCCGGCATTTTGGATATAAATATCATTGGCATAAATACAAAAATGTCGCGTTATTGCTACGTAATACAGGCCGCGTGTCAAATTGTAAATGTGATTTGAATGCGTAGTTTGTATTCGACACGTGTTACGATATTACATGTATTTGTCTAAGGCGCGTAAATGTGACGTGAGACAGGAGGCAAAAGATAAGTAAAATCTATAATGGAATACGTGAAAAATAGAATATTTTGCTATTTAATTTTGACAATTTATTCCATACGTAATATAAATAAAACGAAACGAAAGCCCTTTTAAAAAACAGTGAGAAAATTAGTTAAAAAAATAAAAAAGGATTTGAAATTTCGAATATTGCAATGTGTACGAATGACCGTGGGATAACACGAACTGTTTCTTTAGCGCGCATCATGATTCCTGATGACGTCACAAGATAGTAAATGTTACCACGTTTCTCGTTTTTGGACGTTTAATTATCAACACAATACAGCATATAATCGAAGGAAATCACTTTACATCAATTACATGAATGAAAATACATATTTAAATCGCATTTCTAAAAAGATTTTCATCCCTTTTAAATTTTTTAATAAATAAAGCTGAAGAATGAATGGCCTATTTATCAAGAAAGCCTATAGGTTATAGAACATCACGATATGACCAATTGAAGCGGGGCATCAATGAAAAATGTTGCAAAAACGGTGCAAATTTTATCCTTTGAGAGTTTCCGTTGCGTGCGCTGCGTAAACGGTTAAAGTTACGCAACAATAACTTATGACAGAATTGTTAATCTTAAAAATTTCTAAAAATATATTATGAAACAAAGTCCCCCATCACATCTGTTTGCTTCTCTAAACGCGATAAACCCAAAAACTACCCAACGGACTTCGTTGAAATTTCGTATGGGGATAGTTTGAGACCCTGGGGAGAATGTAGGCTATTTTCTATCCTGGCAAAGTATATAGCGGTTTTTTATATCTATATTAACAAGAACGCAGTATGTTTCCACGTGTTGGGTTCTAGGTCTGATCCTCTTTGTGTAATGGGCATTGCTATTTCAAACTCAGGGTTCATGTCACAGAAGCGACTTCTATTAAATTAATAAAGATGGATTGATAGATATCCAGTTCGACACGCACATTCACTAATAAATTGAACACACACGACGCCTTTATCCTTGACAGGGTAGGCAGAGGCAACCACTTTTCGTCAAATGTGTTCTGATCTGATAGGTGACGAGCCTATACGACTCCAGGCTGATACTGACCAAAAAACCTAGTATGACTGCACGACTCATGGACAAAACCCAGGACCTCAGACCGGTGTCTTATCTCGTAACTTTGCCACTTCGGTAGTCATAAATTTGGTCCGATAAGTAATGTTAATCTTTCTCATCTTTTTTATTTCTTCTTTTCTACCAGCCCGAGCTGGCTTTTGTGTTAAATACCTATTACAATTCATAGGTAAATAACCAAAGATTACTAGTATACAATACGAATAAGCTGTGATTTATTAATAAAAAGTTGCGATCCAAAAACAAAACTATATGTCGTTTTGTACGTATATCTCCTTCTTTATAGTTTTACATATATTTTATGTCCAATATAAAATATCTTTAAGTATACAAATGACATTATTTAATATTAATTAAATATTCTCATGTACCTTGACTTATCATAAGTGTAACTATCTGTTGAAGCATTTTCTTTGGTTATGGTTCTGGTTGTGTGTTCCTTTTCTCGCACTTAGCCTGTAAAGTGGTCGAGCCATTGTGCGTGACATGCGCCATTTTTTTTTTAAATATATCTACCACAGCATTATTTGTAACATCTTTTTTCAGCGTAAGAAATGCAGTGTAACGTCAATAGGTAGTTTAAAGTCTTGTGTGACATTACTTGCAGTCCCTGACATTGCCAGCCGAACTAGATCGTCTCTTCGTTCATAAACGAAAATGTCTATTACTACAAATATACCGAAATAGATTTTTTACGATTCACGACATACAAGACTTCGAGATGACATTAGACCAAATATTAATATTAATAAAGTCATAACATTCATTAAAATATTTGGATTTATTGCATCCATAATGTCCATTCATATTTAATAATGTTTATTCAATAGTTATATAACTGGTAGCATTTATGTATTGTACACAAATAATCATTCTCAATATTATGCAAATAATTTGATAAATAGAAAAATATGCAAGAAAATAGCATATCTGATGAATGATTTTTTACATTAATTTGAGTAGATTTTCGCGCTAATTTAAAATATATGCTGTCGCCGTAGTGTACGATCCAAAAAAAATATAAAAAATATTCTGAATAAAATTTTCTTTCATATTATTTTTGGAGAACTATTCTTAATAAACAGCTATCATATTTATGTTCGGGTTTCCGTGATATCTCGCTTCGGTACTGCGAATATCCTGATGAAGCATTCCACTTACTCTTCTCTTATGTAACCGAGTTTTTTTAAAACAATCGATATGGCCATTAAGTTATTTATAAACACTCATGCTGAATTCAAGTCGCTTAAAGTGTATCGTCAACTGTTCAACGCGCTGCCGCCATCAGACTATCTATTTCCAAAAATATTCTCACTACCCAAGCGTACTCTGCCATTTCTCGATAGCTGTCATATGATTCATGATATTTATAAATCGCACCCTATAAGGACCTAACTCAAACAAGACGATTTGTGGGAAACGATTAAAAAAGAGTTGAAAACAATATAAAAAGCATTGTGTTAGACAGTCGTTGAAAGTGAGGATCTGTTTCTATTCTATAATTTTGTATTTCTCGTCATAAAAGCATGCTTTGTAAGGTCAGAAAACAACAAACTCAGAAAATATATAAATTTTGTGTTAGGTCACTTTAGTTCTAATGGAGCGAAATGTTCTTAGAATAAAACATAGCCCATAATACATTTTAGAATAGAACTTATAATATAAAAGGTTATCGCGTAAACAATCTTGCCTACTTCAATATTAAAATAGTTACACTGTCATAATATTCTAAGTTATTTAAAGACCAATAACTTTACAGCAGTAGCAATATCCAGACCCCGGGGAATGCAATGGATTACTTAATCACGTCTTCCTAGACCTTGGGTTGAATTCTATATGATACTGCGTGGATTCCCCGTGGTTTCTAAACAAGGATTCAGTTATAATACTACACTAATACCACAGAAAATATTTTTTTAAGGCGGGTTGTAAGCTCTTATCAGACTGACGAATTACGAGTGAATTGAAGAGAGCGGAAGCCCAGCGTATTGGCCGCGAATTCGTAGCGAACACGCTGCGGGTGCGAAACGTCTTCGTTTCATCGACAGAAACTGCCGCGAGTCAGTTGCAGTCGTATATTAGAATCGTACTCAAATTAATACTGTCAAAGTAATGCCGTCTGCCGTCGCCATCTGTCGCATTTCGAGAAATCGCAGCTTAATGGTATCACTAAAACTACTTGACCGATTCTAAAACGATCTGAAACTAATAGAAAGCCAAACTGTTCCTGTATGAAAACTATATTATTCAGGAAAGAATTTCTATACGAAGTGGGCAGCGTGCACTAGCTTTATTAATATGTTGCTTAAGGGTTCTGTTAATAACTTGCGTTAACTTTGTAGAGTTTTATTTAGAAAGTGTTTTGTTTTTATTATTCCGCGCGGAATCCAATCGACGTAGAATAGGGATGTTGGTTGCGAATTGCTGTCCCTGTGCGTGGTCTCCGGGGAGTGTCACGTTCAGCCTTGAGGCTTCGTATCGATGACGAGAATACGACGTAGGTCTATTATTTCTATTAAAGGATACTTTTAACTCACAAACGGATATGAAAATCGTTTTTCGGGTTAAAAGGAATATAAATTATGATGTAGAGAGAAGGAAGCTTTCTTCTTTTAATACAAAGTGATCCCATTACACCTGAAGGCCAGCAAAGTGGGATCCGAAAGATGTCAACTAGAATTTTCCATATAACTGTATAAATGACATATCAAGTAACAATTTTTTTTTTATAAATGACTACGTACTAAGTAAAAAAGAAACAGAAAAAAATATACTACGAATTGAAAACCCCCGCCGTTTTTTGAAGTTGGTAAAAAAAATTAAATTGCACCGAAATAGCTTTCAACGTGTTTTTAATTGGACTGAGTATGCTTAAACATACCAAATACTTTTCAACATCATTTGTGGATTATTATTTGTGGCAGCTGGATTTTTCCATGTATAATACAAATCATGTGGATTGGTTGATGCTGCTGATTTGCTGAACAGTAAAGAGTCAAATTTAAATTAATTACTTATTAAATATTAATAACTTAGTTTTGCATATTTTGTGGGTTAGTGCCTTTTGACATAACTAGGACCAATAGTGCTTGATCTTTTGGAACAAACATTCGTCTAATTCAGTACTTCCCAATCTTTTTTAGGCCACGCCCCACCTTACCATTTCTAAAGTTTTTATGCCCCCCATACACAATTTTTAATCTTAAAAAAATATTTTGTTCCCTTAAGAAATATAAATGATAAGTTTTAGGAAGAAATCACTATGAAATTTTTATCAAAATATCCTAAGTAAAATTTCAAAACATATAATGAAAAACAGAAATTTTTTTTAAATTGCCTTTACTATCAAGTTGCCCGTCTGTGGGGCGTGGACCCCACGTTGGGAAACACTGGTCTTCATGCTATAATGTATGTAGGCTCATGCTTGTAACACTATATCCCTCCTAACCACAGTGCGGTCAATGTTGACTTGTCTCGAGTATTCTAGTCAGGTAGAAAAATAACATCGGAACAAAGATTTAGATACGTTTTCACCGATTTCAATTGTTTTGGTGACTCCTGCGCAGATTCGGCATTTTTTTAAAATGTTGCAGCGGCTGAGATAAAAAATATTTATATACATATAAAAAACTACTTAGTAATTTATAATAAAAAATAATTAGTTATAGACAAAGAAGAACTTATAAATTTATCCGATACTAAGTAATAATAATCAAAATATTTGTAGTGGCCATAAGAGGTGGTGGATGGGCTACCCACGGCCTCGTTTTTGGGGGAGCTTCGCGCTGCTAGGAATAGGAATAAAAAAAATACCCTCCTTCAGCCGTCGGGTAAAGGATCTCTTGACCGCCACTTCCAAATATAACCGGCGTTTAAAATAGGTCATCTTGATAGTTATCATTCCCGCCTGTCTTTCCGTGTATACCGGTTTAGCCCGCTCACGGATAACCTTTGCGATAAAAAGTAATGTTATAGGTGACTCTGGAGGTCAGAGTTCATAGGGCCTGTTTTTTTTATTTTAAACCAGCAAAACTTGTATTTTCAAAACTTGAAAAGTAACTATTGTGGTCAGTGACAAAGTTAATGTATTTTTTATCGCTTTACTAGCTTTTGCTCGCGACTTCGCCCGCGTGAAGGAGTTTTCCAGGATAAAACTCCCGCTACATATTTTCCGGGATAGAAAGTAGCCTTAAACTTAAACTATCTCCATACCAAATTTCATAAAAATCCATTCAGTAGGTTTTGACAAAATCGATAATATACAAACAGACAGAAAAGGGGACTTTGTTTTATAATGTGTATAGATAAATATTTCTTCAACTTAAGACCTTGAGTACTAGTTTTTGATAATCGGTTCATGAAAACACTGATAAACTACTTTCATCGATTTTTTGTGCGGGCACGGAAAATCTCATTACACCTGATGGTAAGTGGAGTGGAGTCCAATAGAATGTCGACTGACGAGAGATGATTACCCTTGGACAGTCGACACAATTATGCCGGCCTGTTGGAACCGAATATACACATTACACAGGCTAATCCCAGAACGCGACACACTATGGCGCCACTATGGCGGGTTTAAACACCTTGTATGCGATGGTGTCGATATCCACGCGGATGAAGTATATCCTACCAACACTTTCGCCCGAAATTAATAATGTATCTACTATCCAAGACAGAAACCTATCTTAGATTGCCGACTATCTTTCGATTGGTCTCCTATCGGCATGCCGATATCCTAACTCGCCTATCCTTGCTTGCCTTCAACGATAGATCGCTGGCAATCCTTTCCAGATGCGTTCCCTCCTGACCATTCCATTTTATGCAGAATATTCCATTCGTAAAAAAAATACTTTTTGTATTTTCCATACAAACTATTCGTTTCAATATTTGCCTAATTGCGACTTGGAGTAATAAAAAAATATTTTATGTATTTTAGCCCTCAAAAGAAATAATTAATAATTAGTACATGTCATATTTAAGATACAAACTTTTTAATTAGTTTCAAAATGGAACGTGAGTAATGTGGTTGCTGACATATTTTGACACTGAAGTTATAACATTGTTCATAATATATTAATAAATCTTTAAAGGATTTAGTTTTTAGTATGAAGTACGCAGTAAACTTGGTGCCATATAATAATAATTGGACTCTGTACACATTATCCAGTGTTAGGGAACAAATTACAATTCCGTTATACATAATTGTTGCATAACTTTAACCGTTTATGCAGCGCACGCAACGGAAGCTCTCAAAAGTTATCAATTTTAGCCGTTTTTGGTCCCATTGGTCATAGTGTGATGATATACATATACTCTATAATAGCCATCCTCAATAAATGGGCTATCCAACACTACAAGAATTTTTCAATTCGAACCGGAAGTTCCTGAGACCAGCGCGTTCAAACGAACATACTCTTCAGCTTTATATAATAGTATAGATAATGTATGGAAATTTTGCCTGTTTCTATGTTTTAACTTTCAACTAATAAAACTATGTTAATTTGTAATTATTATTTTGAATTACAAATGTAGATAAGCAATAAAATAAATAGCAGTGATTGTAAAGGTATTTTATTTTACTAAGTAAAGAAGTTATTTGTTAAGGCGATACCTCAAGGTCCATTTTCATACATTTTGTTTCGGCTTTAATCTGGGTAACTAAACAAGTATTGGCAAGTAAAGAATTTAAATTCACGTCTAGTTAGTGATTAGTTCTCGCAGTTGAAGAAAAATGTAAAAATAATTAATAATCATGGATATTTCTGCCTTTAAAATTTCGTCATATTAAATTTTAAAGGCCGAAATATCCATGATTATTAATTATTTTTACGTTTTTCTTCAACTGCGAGAACTAATCACTAACTAGACGTGAATTTAAATTCTTTACTCGCCAATACTTGTTTAGTTACCCAGATTAAAGCCGAAACAAAATGTATGAAAATGGACCTTGAGGTATCGCCTTAATGCTGTTCTTTCTCCAACATCTTGATTCTCTATATTGTTCTCATAATTAATAATATCAGCAGTGGATAATTCCACTTGGGTTGGAATTTCCTCTAGCCTGTGATTCCGACAAATATTGTGCAAAACTGCAGTTGCAATTATTATTGTTTGAACTTTAGGTAAAGATAAACGCAATGTCAATGCAATCACAGGGAAGCGACGTTTCCATGTACCAAATGTCCTGAAAGAGATAATATAAATATTTCCTATTCCTCAGCAAAAGTTGATGGAATGGAGAAACACCATAGTTCCTGAAAAAACGATGCAATTGCCCCTTGTTAGTACCTATCTAATAGTTCGGTAGGTACGGTATTTTTGTAAATAATGTCAAAAATTATTTACCTTGTACATAGAAGTAACACGAATATACGAGATCAGTTTAACTAACAATGATTGGCAAGCAGATTTCGAAAGCCTAATCCAAACGTGAAATCAAACTCATCCAGGGTCTGCATGTAGTTAACTCTTTTCATTACCCGTGATGAAGCGCGACTTTCAGTTTCGCTATCAGTATCGCTAGTCCCTCCAAATCATTGTCGTCACTGTCACTAGAGAATATGGATATATCCATTGCCTTTTCGTTTCCCTTAAAATCAGTGTAAGCGATATTCAAAACATATGGAGTAAACTGAGGAATTGGTCCGATTGGAAAATGCGATTGTTTACAACAATCAAATCAAATGTCAAAACGGGTAGATAGAGTATTGGCAAGCGTAAACTGTCATTTTCAAACAGAGGGTAATCTATGATCTGTAATCCGTCCTCTCAAAGATCGATTATTGCTAGAGATAGCTTACTGAATCTATGGATTGGTTATTGGCATGCTTTATCCATAAAAACGAATGAATTATCAATCTTAGATGGCATACATTGGATTAGGATTGGTTATTAATTTCGGGCGAAGATCTGTGAAACGTCACAAAAGTAAGTGAATTACTTAAATTTTCTACGCATAAGTTGTTTACTAATCCGTATAATATATGGTTTTTATAACTTGAAGACAAGGAGCAAGATAGGTGAAAATAGGGAATATTTTTCCTAAAATTAAGCCAGGATGAAATTTAGACGTGATCGCGTAAGCAACATACAAGGCTCGGCGATAATATTTTGCGAGAAAAAGAAAGCCTTCTTCAAATACTATAATAACAGACGCACGCATTGAGAACCTTCTCCTTTTTTGGACGTCAGTTCAAAATAAGGGGCGTATGAAAAGCAAACATTGGGAAAAGAAATAATAAACAAAAATAACTGCGCGGAATCCTCAACAATGCAAAAGTGAAAAAAAAACTTGTTTTTATTTTGTTAACTGCGTTGTTTTTTTTAATGAACTGGTTAAGGTTATTGTTGTAGAAAACCTCAAAACAAATTGAACTCGAATTATCACACATGTTTAAACGCATTCTTTATAAACTAAAGCAGATTTATTTTTATTTTTTATTTTTTAAGGCCGGTGGAATAAAGACCAAAGTATTATGTAGATGTATTGATGAACGGATTGTTGGTATTTATAGACAAAAATGATTTTAGCTTTTCGGTAATTTAACGGAGCGGGCCGCGCGGATTTCTAAAACCTAACAAATGACGATCGCGCGTCACCGTGCTTTGTTTTCCATTGAGATTGTCTATTGTTCTTACATATAAAAGCAATTTTATAAACAACTGTATATTAAGGCGATACCTCAATTTCGGCCTTTAAAATTTAATATGACGAAATTTTAAAGGCAGAAATATCCATGATTATTAATTATTTTTACGTTTTTCTTTCAACTGCGAGAACTAATCACTAACTAGACGTGAATTTAAATTCTTTACTTGCCAATACTTGTTTAGTTACCCAGATTAAAGGTGAAACAAAATGTATGAAAATGGACCTTGAGGTATCGCCTTAAGTCACTTCAATAGAAATTGGTTACTCAATTCGTCACATTTTTTTACTAATTGATCACATTGTAGCCTGGACGAGAGATGACTGGCATTAGAATTATTTGTTAATATTTTGAATAACGTAATGGAACCCTTTAAGGCCCACCTAATTTGAAACCTTCATGAAAACCCTTTGATTAAATTGCAACACATTCCTATATATAATAATAATAATATCAGCCAATTGCAATTATGAACGAAGTTATCAACACGAACAATTATAGGAAATACATCCTAAAGGACGGTACGGTCGATATTTGTCGGGCATGCCATCGTCCTGGTGAATCAATCAGGCATGTAATTTCCGGTTGTTCGTATCTTGCTAACGGCGAGTACTTGCATAGACACAACCTTGTAGCCAAGATCACACACCAGCAAAATGCTCTTCGCTATGGTCTTGTGTCTTCTGAAGTACCATATTACCAGTATATACCACAACCAGTTCTCGAAAATGATCATGCAACGCTGTATTGGGATCGATCTATTATCACATACAGGACAATTATTGCCAATAAGCCTGATTGTGCTAGTAAATCGATTGTCGCGCCGGGCATTAGGTACTTGTTGATGTCACCATTCTGCATGACGATAATCTTGTTAAGGCCGAAAAAGATAAAATGTCTAAATATTTAGACTTGGCACATGAGGTTACCGACATGTGGGATGTGAACTCTACAATTATTGTCCCGATTGTCATTTCTGCGCATGGGTTGATACCAAAGAGCCTCGACCAACATCTTCGGAAGCTCTCAATTGGCTGTTGGGTCGGAGGCCAGAAGGCAGTATTGCTGGACACGGCGCGCATTGTGAGGAGATTCCTCACTTTGAATCCCTAACCGCCGGTGGCCTGGGTCTTGAGCTTCGCCATCGGAGGGTCAAAATTTTTTTTTATTTTTTTATGCATGTTTTTTTTTAAATGTATATGTAAAAATATAAAAAAAAAAATATCTTTAAAATAAAGAGAATTGATCATATCAGCCCTGTATTACATACTTGCCCATTGCTGAGCACGGGCCTCCTCTACTACTGAGAGGGATTAGGCCTTAGTCCACGCTGACCTAGTGCGGATTGGTAGACTTCACACACCTTCGAAATTCCTATAGAGAACTTCTCAGATGTGCAAGTTTCCTCATGATGTTTTCCTTCACCGTTAATATTTATCCATTCCTATATATTATAAAATATTATTTAATAATAAAAGATATAATAAAAGATTCTTTTATTATATTTAATAATAAAATACCTAAACATTTTTGTTCAACAACAAAATAAAATACCAATATATACATGGATGGTGGGCCAGAAACCGGGCTTTCTTCGATCACGTTACTTTATAATTCAATTAAAATGTTATCTATGAAGAAAATACAGAATTGGTCGCAAACAAAGCAAACAATAAACTGTAGTCGTGGAATAGTAACATTTTAAAACGTTATTACCATAAATTAAACGACTACTCTTATAAAAGCAATTGTGTTCATAAAAATTTTACGATTACCAACCTGACCCTGTTAGGTGACGCTCAAAGTAACAGGTCAGTTATAACGATCAGCACAACTTTGTATTTTTACTTAATAATTAGTATAAGTGCACTAAAATGATATCTATACTTATAAGTAAAGTTAAAGTTTCTTTTGAACGCGCTTATCTCAGGAACTACTGAAACGGTTTTTACATTTTTTTCACTCATAAGAACCCTCATTACTCCTGCGTAGTATAGTCTATTTATTCGGGAATATATTTGTCCCGAAAAACTTTTCAGGCGGCCGGGGCCGCGGGCAAAAGCTAGTTAAACTATATGACGAGATTACAGTTCACAATGACTGGCGCCGTTACCTATTTCATCAAGATACAAGAGCATGTTGCTACCTCAAAGCAAAAGATCGGTCCTTCGTTGAGTGTTTTTTGATATGTATATATTTTCTATTGAAAGCGCTGCAAAGTGACTTCCCTGAACCCAGTGTTAAGTTCAATAAAGTGCAAACAAAATGTCGCCGGCAAGAGATGTAGACAATAGACTTCCTGATTTTTTAATACCTTAAAGACCGGCTTTAGGGGGTAGGGAGTGCGTCATCCGTCACGCTGAATCACAGGGAGGGCTTTGTGGTTTTTTAGACTGGCTAGAATGACATCATTAACGTCACTACCTACAAATATATAATTTGGTCCTAAAAAAAGGTGACCAAAATAAATAGCGAAACAAATATTTCGCCGGAGTTCCCGAATATCAAAAGCGGGTCCTGGTAATATACGATGATTACTTAAACCATCGGTTGACCCATTTACTCATTGCCATCTCTATTATAAACATATTTCTGTCAATACGTTAAAGATCTAAATAGTATCAAGTTCGGAGGAAGATACATGGACATGATAAGGTCATGATCTCATTATCAGTGCCCTGTAAGTTATTGCAATTTATAAGATGAAGGTGTATCATTAATAACACATGAATTAGTGGTATCGGATACATAAACGAAGTGTAAGTTATGGTGGATCTTAATAATGGTAATAATATATAATTATATGAGCCCTGTATTATATACTGTCACACTGCGGGCACGGGCTCCCTGTACTACTGAGGGATGAGGCCTCCGCGCTGGCCTAGTGCAGATTGGTAGACTTCACACACCCTCGAAATTTCTATAGAGAGCTTCTCAGGTATATAGGTTTCCTCACGATGTTTTCCTCAGCCGTTGAAGCAAGCGATAATTAACAAAAAATATACACATATTTTTTTTTAGGAAAGTCAGAGCTGTGCCTTTGGGTTTAGATGCAGACATTCGTCTCGTCAAACCGTCCCACAACCAAAAAGGCTGCTTAATAATTATTAATAATAATGGTGCAAATATAACTGTTATATTTAGCAAAGGTATTATGTTCATGGTACCATCACAATATCATGGGACGCAATACACGAGGTGGTATATGAGTACATCAGTTGCGCCTCAGCCTACCTTTATGGAGATAAAAGGCGTGAGTGTGTGTGTGGCACTAGAATAGCGTTGCCAGAGGTCCCGTATTTACCGGGACGTCCCGTATTTCAGGCACATTTTAAAACCGGCGCGGCGGGAGAGACTGTCCCGTACATCGATCGATCTACGATTGACAATTACTCACGTACGCAACGTTGATATTTCCGCATACGTATCAATACGACTCGGTTGTAATAAATTTAATAAAAAGCGAGTTAATACCTCTTTTTAATTACGATTACACTTGTATTGATTGTAAAATATGTGAAAACAAACTCGATCCTAGGAAAATATTAAAAAATGTCACTAAATAATTTCGTTTCTTATTTGTCTTATGTTAAAAACTGAAATCCCGTATTTTTGCCCGTTTAGGCATTTGTCCCTTATATGTTGCAAAAAAATCTGACAATCCTATACTAGAATAATAAAAGAAATATACTTACTTTTGGAGTTCCCCGTTTAACATTTGGAAAATTTATAACTTACAATTCGTTGCTCGCATCTTCGTGCTTGCTGATAAAGATTTTCCATAATGACCGGTATGGCTTTTTCAAATATAAAAAAAAAGTAGATATTCCTTCTCACAGTTCAACTTTAATATGTAATCAGCTTAGTGGTTTATTCGAAAAAGCTTAACAGACACTATCGCACTCAATATTAATGATGATGTTTTAGTTCTACAACGCAATATAAATAGATGAGACGTTTCCTTAGTTTAAAACGCAAAACAAATTAAGAATGCGTTGACATGCGTAGTAAAAATATTCGCACCACGTATTGACTATTCTGTTTAGACCTTGATAATTAAATCAGTGGAACAGGTAATAATCATATTGGCCAACGATTTATGTAACAAAAAAATATTTACATAAGTTTCTAATAATGTTGTAATTTGCGTGGAATACAAAATTCGTTGTGAGGACTCCCTTGTTCGAAGCGAGTTGGGACTTCATTTGACAGTAAAATGAACATTCTGCTTCTATTTTTTTCATTCGTTTATTACAGATTCGTAAATAACAATAACATTTTAAGTGACATACCGGTCTAATAACAGCCAGTAGCTGCAATCTCAACACGTATTACCAATTAGAGATAACTGTCAATTTAATATATTACGTATAATAAAATTGTAACAGGGCGATGTCTGTACATGTACATAACATTGTGGATATTGAGAAGAAACTAATATGGGGTGTTTTTTAGAGAAACAGAAGCCAAACAGTTTTTAAAATTTTTGTCTGTCCGTACATTTGCACTGTTGTAACTGCATGAGATTAAATGCAGTTTTCACCGATATACTCGTAATATTAGAGTTTTAACTTAAAGTATAGATTCCATTTTGTTTCGGGTAAAATATAAAGTAAGACTGTTATCTTAGTAAAACTTTAACAAACGAGCGAATCCGCGTGCAAAAGCTAGTTTTTAGTAGGTTTTTATTATTATTATTCGTGATAATATATCTACTTTCTATGCATACGGCTGAGGATTAAAAATGATTTAAAAGGTTTTAAATTTCGGCCTGTAATCAAATTATTATTGTATTATCCTTCGCTGATGAAAATCTATCTTTTACACAATACGATATTCGTTAAACGTTTCGAATATCGGCATTGCCACCCAATTTTTGTGAATACCTATATTCTTTTCATTTCGATAATCATTTGATTAATCTATTTTTACGAAGCACCTGTCTCTCTGTACACCAACTTAAGATTCACTGATAGAGAATACCTTTGGCATTAAATCCACCTGTATACTATGTGTACAAAGTGTAATAAATAAATAAACACTGATCTCGATAACCACGCACTGACTATTAACTCGGAGATACACATGAATACAAAATAAACAATAGCATCGAGATACAACTAGATTTCGGATTTTATCTTGGTTTTTATATTTTAGTTTTCTCCCGACTTTTCGAAGACTGCAGCCTTATTGGTCCCAGAAAAGTCAAAGTTACAATATCTACCCACATTTTACAATTATACAAAGTTTTCAACATTAGTCATTACGGTCCGATTTTCGTACAATGAGCTCACAGTGTCTTGAAGTCTGGCATTCGTAAATCGGAATCCAAAAGATCGTGCCATGAAGAAGAGACTGGCAAATTATGAACACATTTGCAAATTAAACTTGCTTACTATTTACGTCTGCGCATGCCTTTATTTACAAGACGTATACGTGCTATCTACTTGCTGGATACAGACTTGTCAGTTAGCATATACGCATGACAGTAGATGGCACGTTCAAGAGGCTGCTTTGCAAGTGTGCCAGCCACAGGCATGCGTATCTCCGCCTTAAGGTCCTACTCCAAGTAAAACGGCGCACTAGCTGTATTTTTTTAAACTATCTATTCAATATAATAGGTACATACAAAATATATAATAGGTACATATAGAAAAAAAAATAAACCTATTTCTGGATATGTTATCTTTATTGTATTGTTTAATTTTTCTTTATAATGTGAATATTGTTTCGTGAATTTCATAATGAAAATGCCTTTAAAATTGTTAGTTCCATGCAGCTCCTCATAGAGCACCTACATATTATTTTAATTTTGGTATTTAATTATCAAAAAAGACCTAAAATTTATTTATAAGGTAATTATTTTTAAAATTTTGTATATTCCCGCTCATAACTCGTGCGCCGCCATTAGAGTATTTGACTTAATTGTTTTTATAACTTTTATAAAATGTGTACCTCGTATAAACTGTAAAACAGAAGGAATCATTGAAATATGATAAAAATCCACAATTATTCTTCTTCTTCTTTGATTACTGACGACAAGCTTGATTATGAAACTATTCCGCCAATGTCACGTTGTTACAGACTGCAGATTTCTGCGGTACTATAGTTGAAAGTCTTTATGTTGAAGATTTTGCTAATGGGAGAAGATTAACGAATGGAATTGGCAGTTTCCCCACTCTAAACCCACTCCTGCACGTAGCAATATTTGAAATTTTAATTACTGCTTCATTTCTTATCGAATTTTAATGCTGTTTTCACATAAGTATATCTTTTTTGTGCTTATTGCTGTTACATATTAAAAAATGCATAAAATTAAACAAAGTCAAATATTCCATCATGAAACGTATTGCTCAAGGCCGTTTGTTCGGGGATGCGTCTTAACTATGTGTCACTTGCTAAGGATACCACCGATGCGCCAACATTCGAACACGTGTCGAATGAAATGCGGATCGACCTTGACGTACAATGCTGCTAATGATTCACTGTTTACTAACCGATAATTATCATGATGAATGGACCTCGCATATCTATTTGAACGGCAGGTCTTTACTGTGTGTTGACTTAGAAAATTGGTCATTGGTATTTCAGCTTGTTAAACGCGATCAAATTATCACAAATGACACTGGTCTCTCATAAATGAGAGTACGCTTGGGTAGGTACCACCGGAATGTCTATTTCTGCCGCCAAGCAGCAGTGTGTAGTCACTATTGTGTTCCGATTTGAAGGATACTGTAGCCACTGTAACTACTGGACATAGTGGGACTTAACATCTCATGTCTCAGGATGGCGAGCGCAGTAGAATACCAAACAATATTTTGTAATGCAAGGTGTTGGATGGTGTTTCTACTGTTTATGGGCGGTCGTATCGCTTACCATCAGGCGAACGGCAAGCTCGTCTCGTCATTCAAAGCATGAAGAAAAATGGCAGCTTATCATAATTATCAGCAGCAATATCAAAATATTGTTCAAACTGCAATGAACGTTGCTCATTTACGGTAAATAAAAAACTGAAACATCAAAGTAAGCATTTTACAACGTTTGTAAACAAAGTTTTATACGACGTTTGACAAAGTAATAATTAACGATCAACGATTAAGGGATATCTTATCAGTTGAACGGCGCGTGTAATATTTTAATCACGAATTGAGTGACATCTATCTGGACATTAATACTATCGAAGTGATTCGAATTGTTCGAAGGATCAGGCGGTTCGGTCGAATATCGAAATGAAGGATCAAAGTCCGAAAACGCAGTCCGAATAGCATGGCTGTTGGCTATACGACTGTCTTATCTCTTTATAATAATAATAATAATATCAGCCCTGTATTATATACTTGCCCACTGCTGAGCACGGGCCTCCTCTACTACTGAGAGGGATTAGGCCTTAGTCCACCACGCTGGCCTAGTGCGGATTGGTAGACTTCACACACCTTCGAAATTCCTATAGAGAACTTCTCAGATGTGCAGGTTTCCTCACGATGTTTTCCTTCACCGTTAAAGCGAACGATAAATTCACAAAAAATACACACATGATTTTTTAGAAAAGTCAGAGGTGTGTGCCCTTGGGATTTGAACCTGCGGACATTCGTCTCGGCAGTCCGTTCCACACCCAACTAGGCTATCGCCGCTTATCTCTTTACTGGCAATAAATTCTAGGAGGCGTGTTACATATTACTTATGAGTGACGTTTGTGTTTTATTGCATTATGCTATCTGCGAATGTTATAAATTTTTATTTCACATTTACGTTTAATATATAGGAATATTATCACATTATATTGCAATTAGAATGCTTTTAACACTTCAGTCTCAAAATAGTAATTTATATTGTAAACTAGGATTCGGTCACTTCGTCCACGTTAAAACCCTTTCTTAATACAAATTTTATATAGCAATCTATAACCATGAATTTTAAAAATATTATTAAAATATTTTTCCTCGATATAGGTATATTGCCAGAATAAAAAGTAGTCTATATGTTAATCCAGAACATAGTCTATGGGTGTGTCAAATTCCATCCAAATCCGTTCGGCTGTTTTTCAGTTTACTACTAACAAACATCCGAACGTTTTCACAAAGTTTCGCATTTATAAGTATAAAGACGTAACATATGATACATTGTAATAGTTAACTCATATCTCTAGCTAGGGCTGTTTGAGTTCACCATTTCGATTTTCGGCATAGCCATCCTGATATCAAGCGAGCATCCGATTTGTCGGTCGTAGTCGTCCGATCTCCTATCGTCTGAGATATTGATTATCGTATTGGTTGGCCTATTGATCTATCTATTATATCTAGACTATCGTATATCGTACATCGCAATCGGTCGAGCAGTTTTATTTACACAGCGACCTTGCCAATGACTCCTGTTATATCGTTATCGATGTAATGTTTTATCATTCTGGATTATACTTTATATAACCGAATGACGAGGTCGGTGGTTGAACGATATGCGACACGACTGTATATAAACAGAAACGAACGCATGGCATCCAACATAGATCTTGCCTCTGTCAAAGTATACATATTTCCATACATTTTTTGTTTATATAATTCAATTAAGTATAAGCAGATGTTTATATTGTTAATTGTTTTTTGTAGAGTCGTTCCCGTAGTATAATTTCAATCAGGGCATAGGTTTAAGGAATACAATCTAGTCTTAATGTATTTTAGTGCTTAAGTATTCTTTATAATGACTGTGTTCTGTGTTACGCCATTTGTTAAATAATAAAAAAAGAAAAGTGTAATGGCTTTAATTCTCTACAACGCGTAGTAATGCTAATTTCTTGTTTGCGCGAATGTTAGACATTAAAATATCATTTTTATACGAGGATATAAGGACCCACGGAAATCAACATATAGCATATGCAGACTTCGTAGAGCGTCGGTGTTTTAAAGAACTTTGCGGCGAAACAATATTTTTTTAAATGGTCACGCCTGAATAACTCCATTGCACCTGATGGTAAGTGAAGTGAATTCCAATAAAATGTGAACTGACTAGAGAAAATACCCTTCGGCAGTTAACACAATTAAACAGGGCTGTCGGAACCGAATATACACAGGCTGATCCCGGAACGCGATTTACGTGGGCCAATATGGCGGGTTTTAACACCTTGTGTACGGTGGTCGATATCTGGGTGGATATGAAAATTTTCCTACCACCGGCAAATCGGCTTAGGTACATTTACTTTTGTAGTGTAGGCCCTAGTGCATGACTCGATGTCAGCGCCATACACGTCTTAGCACATTTAAAAACCATTTGGTTCATATCAGTTCACGACTCGGCGACTACCTGATCTTAAATAACAATATGAGGAATAAACCCCGGACCTGCCGATCAACAGTCCATATGCCAGCTTACATCAAAGAGGCAGCCAGATAGAGCGTCTTTCTCTTTCTTTTTCGTGACCTAGAATATGTGAGCGTGGTGAACTTCAGCCTGTCCGTGAAAAGGGAAAAGGAGTGTTACTATGTCTAAAGGAGTGTATCTTTAATATGGTCCATGATTCTGCTTGTCTTAGAAAAATTCATACTAATAAGATAGTAAAGAAAGTGGTAGGCGCCTACGCAACGCTAACGGATGCTTCAATTCAGACATATACGTAATGGACGGCCGCTCGGTGCTTCTTATTGGAAAATAGCCCCATTATGATGCCGCGCGGAGTTCTCACGGGCCACTTGACGATTTCGTCGATCTCTTACATTATATTTTAACGTAGAGCCATAGAAATATCGCGTAGAAACCAATAGGAACGATCAAGAAAACGAACGTTATATTAAAAATAAAAACATTTCAATAGAAATTTGAATGTGTTTAAATAAATATATGTGTAATAAAACGGCTTAGCCTAATTGAGTGTGGAACGGACTGCCATGACGAATGTCCGCAGGTTCAAGTCCAAAGGGCACACACCTGTGACTTTTCTAAAAATCATGTGTGTATTCTTTGTGAATTTATCATTCGCTTTAACGGTGTAGGAAAACATCGTGAGGAAACCTGCACATCTGAGAAGTTCTCTATAGAAATTTCGAAGGTGTGTGAAGTCTACCAATCCGCACTAGGCCAGCGTGGTGGACTAAGGCCTAATCCCTCCTCAGTAGTAGAGGAGGCCAGTGCTTAGCAGTGGGCAAGTATATAATACAGAGCTGATATTATTATTATTATTAAAACAGCTGAAATACGATAGTTATAGTAACATTTTCCTATACTAAATAAAGATATAAAAAAACTAAACATAAAATTTTTCAAAATATGTATATATGTATATGATTTTGGTATTTAACCCGCAATATATCTATCTACAGCATGACTGGCTCGGCTCAGGTAAGCAACAAGATGTCACCGAGACCGGTTGTCATACAAAGAAAATTGCAGAAATGGCTTCACATATCTAGGCGACTCTCAGAAAATCAAACCCAATATATCAGTTTCAATCCATGTATGTTGTCACTTAGGGGCTATATAACTTTGTAATTGTTATATAGTATTACAAAAATGTATATAAAGGTTTCTCTTACTCAAAGGGACCTAAGTTTATACAGAGCCGACATTGGGAACATTGTCATACAAAAATTGTGCGCTCATGTAAAGGTTACTCAAGCGACAGTGAAATAACAAAACACCAATATAAAATAATTCGTATTTCTTCCATACCTTGATTTACACGTTTTTAATGTGCATATAAAAAAAAATATTATTATCTAAGGACGCTGTGATATCTTGTCACAAGGACAACGACTTATTACCAACTGGTAATCACTTTTGGAGCAATAATTTGATCCTGATGTCTACAAATAACTATACTGTTTAATGTCTGCTTTCAATAGTACTTATTTGTAATCAGTTATTACACTTTTCCCTAACAAATTATTTGACGTAAGAAACAAAGTATGAGTCACATAACATGACGTAAAAATAATAATAGTCATTATGGCACTACAAATTTGAATTGATGATATTATTATAATTTTAATGATCATATTTGTATTGAATAAATGTTTATTATATTATCACTTAGTAATTTACTTATTTTTATTTAATTAACACAAAATACATGCATTAGCGTATTACAATATTAGGTTTTACAAAGTCATAAATTCTGATGCACTGGCTTATTGAATATGTATAATAACAAAACTATTATTATATTAAACAATGTGTTTAAACTACAGTATTCCATACAAAACATCTGATTTATTCGGTTTTCAAATGGACATACTGTCTGAATAAAGGCCTGTTTTCAGGAGAAGATAGATTTCTAGCAAGTACAGTGTTTAGTTCTTTAAACACTTTAGAGCAGTGTTTTCCAACGTGGGACACACGCCCCACAGGGGGGCAATTTGATAATTAAATTTAAACAGAATTTTCAGTTTATGATTATATGTTTTGAAATTTTACTTACGATGCTTTCATAACTATTTCATAGTGATTTCTTCCTAAAACTTATCATTTATATTTCTTAAGGGAACAAAACAATTTTTCAAGGTTAAAAATTATGTATGAGGTGCAGACAAAATTTTGGAATGTTAAGGTGGGGCGTGACCTAAAAAAAAGGTTGGGAAACACTGCTTTAGAGCATTAAAGCGCAAAAGTGGGATGGAATTGAAATTAAATGGATATTGAAAAAGGGAGGGATTTAAAATGGGTTCGTGAGGTCACTGACATGCAAAGGTGCACTCTAAGGAATTTCCCTTGAGTATATCATCTTAATCAGTTTTTTTTTCTGTAGACCAGATCGACAGCATGGTCCTACCACTTTAAATGACACGCTACGAACACGAGGTCCGTAACTACAAAAATTACTCTACGAGTACAAAACAGGCACCGAATTTTGAACCAGTCAACCTAACTTGTGAAATAAGTGACCTACTGTTATTTCATATGTGCATTAAACGATAGCGCGATGCAAAACAGCTGTGGCGCCATCTAGTGTTATAAGAACTAATCGGGGCATGTGTGGGCCCTACATGCGGGTGAATTTGGAACTATACTAAAATAATACTGAATAAAATGGAGCTATTAATAACATTATAGAAGAACGTTGGTTTATGCGAATTTTGTATTCGTGATTCTCACTTGGAGGATGAATTTTCTATTTCTATTTTGTTATCTCATACATTACTTATGGATTTCTATTGCAAAATGTCGTGCTTTTAAACTCATTTCTTTCAGATGTTGTTTTAGTATGCTGTCAAAGTATGTTAAGTGTGAACTTTTTTATTATATACAAAAGTAGTTTCATTCATTATAAATAATAAAATTTAACACTTTATTATATGTTATCCACTGTTGAGCAAGGGGCTTCTGTACTACTGAGACAGTTTAGGCCTTAGTCCACCACGCTGGTCAAGTTCGAATTGGCAGACTTTGCATACCTTTGAAATACTTTCCCGAAAATTCTTAAGTATGTAAGTTTTTTTTACAATTTTCCTTCACTAATTATATTTAGAATTGGCTTTATTTCTGTTTCATATTCGGTGACCCATCGCTAAAGTAGACATTTATGGTCAATAACCATCAGACGTACTTGCAAGTTGATCCCATCTGGTACAAAAAAATTACGTTAATATGTCAATATATCATCTTCATAAACTTGTCTGTACGTTGATACGAGTAATAGCGGTCGTGAATTCATGACGGACCCACTAACTGGCCGCATCCGGCCCAGACGTCTCAAAAGGCCACAGAGGGACGGACTAAGGGCTTTGGTAGGGGACAAAATCGACAAGTTAATAATCGATCCCAATCTCTATCTTACGGTCAAACCAATAAATATTAAGTCAACTGTAACTTGTAAACATTTTAGATAAAGTACTCTGCTACATCCACATCCACATCGATAGCCTAGTTGGGTGTGGAACGGACTGCCGAGACGGATGTCCGCAGGTTCAAATCCCAAGGGCACACACCTCTGACTTTTCTAAAAAAATCATGTGTGTATTCTTTGTGAATTTATCGTTCGCTTTAACGGTGAAGGAAAACATCGTGAGGAAACCTGCACGTCTGAGAAGTTCTCTATAAGAATTTCGAAGGTGTGTGAAGTCTACCAATCCGCATTAGGCCAGCGTGGTGGACTAAGGCCTAATCCCTCTCAGAAGTAGAGGAGGCCCGTGCTCAGCAGTGGGCAAGTATATAAAACAGGGCTGATATTATTATTATTATTACATTTTCACAATGGTATAGCAAACCTAGTGTGAAGTCTACCAATCTGCAATAGGCCAGCGTGCCTAAAGCTCAATCCCTCTCAGTACTAAAGGAGAACGTGCCTAGTAGTGGGACAGTATATAATATAAGGTTGACATTATTATAAGATACAAGAATTATTACTGCAAATTAATCCCTTACGACGAAGTTGACCAGCACCGGTTGCATAACCCATCATAAACGCGTTCTTTAATGTTATCTATTTATTTGTCACGAACTTTGTTCAACGTACACAATAACATGCAGACATGACCTCATACTGACAGCAGTTGCTGATAAGAACCCGTTATCAGTAGCCGAAATTATTTGTAAACTTAGTGAATCTGTCAATGACCTAGGACTGCCAGTTATGAGCATACGCAGCTGTATGATCGATAATTTTATGCGCAAACGCAGCTATACAATCGATTATGTTCGGGTATTTTCGGATTGCCGAACTTATTATACTTATTATTATGTAGAATTCATGTCAGAAATTGTGTTCTTTAACCGTATTTATAGTTGATTTTGAAATACATAAACAGCTTACCGTATTTATTACATTCTAATATGTACTTTATTAAGGTACAAAATAAGTTATTCCAAGACATGGTCTATCTATGTAAAATTTCACCAAAATCGGTTCAGGAGCCGTTGCCAAGATACCTTTGTACAATCATTAGCGGCTATGACCCCAGGGAATCGTGCTTTTACTTCCAATCAACATTCAGACATCTACACAAAGTTTCAATAATCAGGAAGACGTCAAAATAATATGTCAATTCAATTATAATTCCTACAAATTCTTTAATCATTTATATATATTATTTTCCAATTAAGACGCCGATTTTACTTTTTAGAGATGTTTAAAAAAATGGCATAAAATTTACATCTGAGTCAACATTCACAAATCAAATACCGGTCCAAAGGCAGCCCATTTTCCGGCGCGAATAAAATGCGGCGACCCTCGGATCATTGTGATTTACCGGTATCGGCCAATTGATAACTTATCTCGGAGCTACCACGGCTTTATGCAGAAATCTTCTCGTATTCGACGCCTTCTACACTAATGAGTTGGCGTGAATTGCAAAACTTTTAATATCGGATAGTTATATAAATGGGCTCATAGGGGTTAACATAGCTGGAGATATATACCCCCATGTCTACCCCTGATAAGGTAAAGGCGTGATGATATGTAAACGAAGTATGTATGTGGCAGTATATTTGTATCCGTACGGAGAGCGACCAACGTACACAAGGTGCAAAACCCGCCATAGGGACTCAAGTTAGCCGCATCAGCCTGTGTGTATCCGATTTGAAACTGGCCGTCATAGTTGTGCCGACTGACGAGGGATAACCATCTCTCGTCCCCAAAGGCAGTTTTTGAGCGTTCGGTCTCCACACCGAATACACGCCCAATGGCTCTAGGCACATAGTTAAATGCATGCCTTATGGACACCAATTCACATTGAGGCCTTTATAGGCCTCAATGTGAATTGGTTCGCTAGCCCTTATGGGCTAGCGAACATTCCCTGTCCTTCTCCCTCCTCCCATCCTAATAAGGTTCCTTCTATTCCCCAGGTATCCCCTACCAAGTTTCCTCCAAGAGTCTGCAGTTGCTAAGCCGGGGGATCCGATATCCCATTCGCTGATTTCCCCCGTTGTTCACCGCAGCAAAAAAAAACATTCATAATTAGTCAACCCCATTCCGCTTAACTTCAAGCGCAGTGGGTTCATATTACCGAGGTCATACAAAAAAGGACACTACGTTTCCAAACGTCAGTTAACTAACTATATAGTTTAGTATCTTTGGTAGATTCACAAAATATGCTAAGATCATAATCTCTTTAAATTCTAATAAATGCACGTAAATTGAGCTAATCGTTTATTGAGTTAATCAAATATTTTTTAAGTTAGTAACAGATATGGCTTACACGTGTCTCTTATCGACTCTCCCGGAAGTATCAGTTGATATTGTTCAATGAATGATTAAATGGTATAAACATCTGTGCAACGACTGCGTCTGTGGCGTAATTGTGTTGCTTAGGGTAACGTAACGGGTTCGAATGCCGGGTACAGCAGTGTTTGGCAGTCTATTTTTATCTGGTTCTAACAGGCCGGCATAATTATATCGACTGCCGAGGGGTAATCATCTCTCGCCAGTAGATATTCTATTAATCTCCACTTACCATCAGGTGCAGTGAAAAAAATGAAAATTGGGTTTTCCTGCTCACTACCAACCCGGAATTAGGATTTGGGCTCTATCTCATCACGGGACGGAACAAACTTGGCGCAGAATTGGTGGCTTAGTTGCAACTCTCCTACTCCTTCGTGGTAAAAAGACATGATGTGTGTTTTTGTTTTGTGTTTACGTTAATATCGAAACTTCTACGCATTTCTAGCCTTAATTTATTTTTTGGAAAAGAAAATTTTACTTGATCTGGACAGCAATAAATCTTACAACATTGTTGAAATGCTGTTCTGTACATATCCAAAGAATAACATTCGTGTATAAAAGCGATTGAAATCAAATTTCAATAAAAAAAATACCTAAACAACAAATGTTTGAAAACTAAAGTTACTATTATTTTTTTATTTTGTTTCTTTGTTAGAATAAGTGAAATCACTTTCAGTTTCTAAAAAATATTTTGCCTACAAGGCAAACTCTCTCTTAGTGACATATATTATTGCTTTTAATTACTCTTTATTATTTTTACTCAAACGTGGTCGAAATCGTACGCTTAAGTTATAAAAATTATATAAGCCGAACGAAGCCTGACCGAGACCGTAGTTATAAATAATTGCAATTTAGTATTGAGACTCCGCACTCCCCTATCGGTTTCATGGGAACAAATTAGTAATACTATCTTGGGGTCTTAAATTGATCAAATTTAACCTTCACTGTTGTATATTACATTACGTAGACATGGGCCCAAATTCGGGAATCAAAATTTTATTTTTGATACTTTGTGGTGATATTTTATCTTTGGTACTTTGTGGTGATATTTTATTTTTGGTACTTTGTGGTGATATTTTATTTTTGGTACTTTGTGGTGATATTTTATTTTTGATACTTTGTGGTGATATTTTATTTTTGATACTTTGTGGTGATATTTTATCTTTGGTACTTTGTGGTGATATTTTATTTTTGATACTTTGTGGTGATATTTTATCTTTGGTACTTTGTGGTGATATTTTATTTTTGATACTTTGTGGTGATATTTTATTTTTGATACTTTGTGGTGATATTTTATTTTTGATACTTACTTTGTGGTGATTTTTTTTACGTGCATGGCAGTGACCCCTCTGTACCTGATGGTAAGTGAAGTGGAGTCCAATAGAATTTAGAATGATTACCTCCCATCAGTTGACAGAATTATGCTGGCCTGTTTGAACCGGATATACAAAGACTAACCGGAGCGCGACACACTTGTGTAAGCCACTATGGCGGGTTTTAACAAATTGTGTACGGTGGTCACCAGCCAGGCGGATATAAAATATATCCTACCACCAGCAAACGAGCAGCGTTAGGCTTTCAGATGTATTTTATGCCGTATAGAGCTTGGAGGTCCTGCGTTCAATCCGGACCGGGCAATATTTGGTTTCGATTTTTATAACCTTTGTCATTGGGTGTATCAAAGGAGGTCGATGGTCGTTTAAATAATGCAAATAGTTTCGCCAAAATGATTGATAGCTGTTGCGCCGATGTCAACATGCTGTATATTAGGCAGATTAAATCAGCACAAATTCTGCACACCTGGCATTTATTCTGATTGGAAAACCAATATTTGTTCACCGTTCTTGGAATCGAACCCGGAACCTCACTTCAATAACCACTACAGCATTATTCATCATACCATTCGCTTATCGCGTTTTACTTAGATTTTGACTATTTGAAGTCTCTAGATAATATCTTATCCGGGTTGTGTAAGATTAGTTAGCGTACATATTTAATTTTGCGCAAACAATCTTTTTATATTGTTTATCTAGAACTACTATACGATACTACGCTATGACTAGTCCTTTTTCAAACGAGGCTTATAAAGAGTATTGTCTCTACGGTAGACAGCGGTTTATCTGTGTCTGTGAGACCATGAGCTGCCGTGGCCACTTACCATCAGCCCAGCCGCTAGCTCGACTGCCTATACTGGCATATAAAAAAAATAAAAAACAACGACATAACCAGTACGACGTTCGCTAAGGCTGAAGCGAACAATAAGTTGTTATAACACGCACACACTCACGCTTTTTATTCCCGAAAAGTTAGAGACGCAATTAGTGCACAGACTTTTCGCGCAACCACCTAAGACATTTAATGACTTCATAATTCCCAGTAATTATTTTCCGAATGATTACACAATTTTACATTTATTTTTCACATTGTGTAGCGTTTTTCCATCAGTGGTGTGTCAGAGGGGGTGAGGATGCCCAGTAATTGGCTGCTATACGAAGCTAAATGTCATGGCAATAGAATATTATTGTAGATCAGTTACAGTACTCGGCAGTAAAGACATAACCGTAAGTATTAAATACCACATAAATAATAAATGAATTTGTGATATTCATGTTATATTAGTGCCGAGTTTTTTTATATCCTTTACCTCGCTGTAGGTATAACACTGCTGGTTACTGCACTTTTCTACTTGCAACAGAATGGACATTCCATAGATAATATTGTTTTGCTGGGATCTATTCCCGCCTGTAAGTTTTATCTTGATTTTCACGCCAATGTAGCGGAAGTGTCTATTTGTCACACAATTTTTATTTTTATGGCTCGTAGCAGAGATTTCCCGGTATAAACGACTTACTGATTTCTCTGAGATAAAAAAGTCTGATAACCATGACCTAGCTTTCAACTTAGGGGACGGCAAATCATAAAATTAGATTCATAAGGAAAAGTAAGAATTTGATATATTTAATCCTTATAAGTCAACCCATTACACAAATATTGTTGAAATTGCATAGGCAAATACAAAGCCTTTTTGTTATATGAGCTGGCAGCATAATATTATTTGAATTGTTGAAATTAGAATGATTAACAATGTCCAGTTGTTACTAAGTGCTATGTGCAGACTTATTATAATCGTGTTCTGATGTGCAACGTACTACAAATATATAAGTTGTTATTCTACTGGAAATCTAGTATACTCTCACTTCCTAAGTACGCTAACTCTGCTGTACAACTTTGCCTGGACGACTGGAAGCCCGAGAATCGTTATAGGCTCAGTAATTAGGGTGTTAAAATTTCGTTTGACATTACGAACTGTTTAAGTAAATTAAAAATGAATAATATCTCAACAAATATTATATACAAAACTATTTTGAATACAGAGAGGCAGCTGATCTCCTCTACCTCTCCCTTCCGTACGCCATGGTGTATCTCATTCCCTGTTATCCGTTTGCCATTCAAAAACCATTTTCTATGTTTATTTCCAACCAACACGAAAACATTAATATTTATTCTATAATGCCCCTAAGTAAGATAGTAGAATTATTTATTTGGCCACTTTAAATAAAACACTTAAGCAATAAACATTTTTAAATACCTAGTCATATTAACCTTCTCTTTATTTGTTTCTAGTTTTGAAACAAACATATTATATTTTATAATCTTTTTTTAGCCTTTCTGCTGTTATGCATTTAAACTAATTTTTTTTAACCTATATTATATAAATCAGCAATTGTCCACTTTGCGCGTGTCGTGCAAATAAATACTGCTAATAATACGGGAGTTTTTTTTTTTTTTTTTTTTTTAATCTTTATTTAAGGAGCTTGGTCGTTATTTCACGACTATGTCGCTCCGTACGTCCACTTTTATCCATGCCTACTATTTTTTTATAAAATCAAAATATTTTTTTAATAAGCCTTTAGCCTCTTCCGATACTGGAATGGTCAAAAAACTATTTATGCTGAACGGGAGTTTAGATAAGAGAAATGAAGAGGGGTGATTGTACCATAAAAAAAAACGGTAAAACCCTTCTTACACGTGGTAGGTCTCTCATATGTGAGAGTCCGCCTGAGTAGCTACTACCGCAATGTCTATTTCTGCCGCCAAGCAGCAATGTAGTCACTTTTGTGTTCCGGTTTGAAGGACATTGTAACCAGTGTAACTAGTTGACATAATAAGACTTAACATCTCATATCTCAGGATGGCGAGCGCAGTGGAATGCCAAACTACATATATACTTTGTTTACTGTGTTTCTACTGTTTATTGGCGTTCGTATCGATTACCGTGAGCCGAACAAGCTCGTCTCGTCATTCATAGCAGTAAAAATTGCGATAAAAAAAGCAACAAAAACATCCTGCAAACTAAACTTCACAATTGATTTTTTTTTTTATAAAAATACTAAATATTATTGCACCAAAAACACATATTTTAAAAAGCTATCACTTCTTTGAACCCAAACCTACCGCCTGTTCAACCACTGGGCTACCACAACAATTTATATAAACGTTAATGTTTCAGACAGCCCTCACAAACATCCCCTCGATAACTCAAACTTACGTAACATAATTAAGTTTCGCAACGAATGTTTCACTTAAACGTTGCTTGCGTAAGTTGTAAAGCTTCTAGTCTGAAAGGCTTGCGTTACTCATAAATATTTTTCAATGTTTGACGCAATCGATTAGTCTCTAACTCATTGAATATGACGTATCATTAATGCATTACTGATTAATAAATAGTTCTGGGGTTTAATTATAATCTTCGATCATGTAAATCCATATCTAATATTGTTGTAACCAAAACATTTTAATTGCAATCGTAATTATCAAAATATTCACACTAGCTTTTGCTCACGGCTTAGTACGTGTGAAGGAGTTTTCCGGGATAAAAGTCCCGCTATATATTTTCCCGGGATAGAAAGTCTATAAACCTCTCCAGGGTCTTAAACTATCACCATTCCAAATTTCATAAAAATACGTTCAGTAGATTTTGAGAAAATCGATAACATACAGACAGACAGAAAAAGGGACTTTGTTTTATAATATGTTTAATTTTTGCATTAATGTGACGTACAAATTTAATCTAGCCAAAACTAATTATCAGCTCGGTGTGGACAATATTTACAAAATTTATGCATTTAACCTTTATACTAAATGCAATCTTCAAAACTGAAAATGCGCGTTTGTGATACGCGCGCTCTTTGTGCCTTGGAAACGCGCACAAATGTATGTAAAAGTGCTCTGCTCCCAGTTGTAACGCAAAAAGTGACGTCAAAATTTCAAATACTTTGTCAGTTCGTTTACATTATGTGTGTAACGTGAACAGCCCTTATAACACCGTATGTAGCTTCTACACTGTAAATAAACATATTGCAAAAAGAATACCGCACTGCTTTGTGCCGCGTTTGGCTCCAACTTACCATTAACATAGATGTTGTCGCTCCACTACTTCTTTGCATGTTTATTCAAAACTCACTTTCTAAGGAGAATCACATAAAATATTAACACGATTATACTTCAGACGCAAAATGCGTCGAAAACTTCACATCCACTTCATATCTTTTTTGCAATTTTCACGAAACACAAAATATTGGCATACAAAATCACTCCAATATAAAGAAATTGAAATCACGACTGGTCGCAAATAAATTCCGTTTGATAATGTTCCCGAAATAAAGGATAGTGTACACCACGTGTAAAGACAGACGATTATGATTAGATATGCCGCACCTTACAATCGGAGCGAAGATAGTGCGGTGGAAGTGAATTCAAGTGAGTTGTCTTGTATCTGATAACTGTGTTCTAGTTGTAATCGTTTGTAATATCTTTAATTGTCAACAAGTTGAATCACGAAAGTTTTTCATAATTTACCCTCCTTTTTTTAGTAAGTTTGTGCGATTGAAAATAGTCCAGTTCATAATAACGCTCACCGTCCATTTTTTTTTTGTTGTAGTGCAAAAATATGCTACGATTATTTAGTGCTTTTATTACTGAGTTTTTGAATATGTAGAGATATTGAAATTTATTCAAAGGATTTTCGGTATATTTTGTCATGAAATATTTTTAAGTTAAGGTGAGCCTTAAAGGATTACGTTACCTTATACAACATATTAACAAATAATTTTAATGCCAAAGTCATCTCTCAATCGGGTCAAGGAGATCTAGTAAAAAAAAATGACGTATTGAGTAACCGTTTCTTATTGAAGTGACTTTAAAAAAACAGCTGTTTATAAAATTGCTTTTATATGTATGTGGGAAGAGTAGACAACCCTATAGGAAAACACGCGCGGTGACGCGAGATCGTCATTAGTTTGGTTTTAGAAATCCGCGTAGCCCGCTCCGTTGTATTACCGAAATCTAAAATTATTTTTGTCTATAAATGTAAACAATATGTACATCAATACGTCTATATAACTCTTTGGTCTTTCTTCCAGCGGCCTTTAAAATTAAAAAATATCAATAAGTCTGCTCTAGTTTATAAAGAACGCGTTTAAACACGTGTAAAAATTCGAGTTCAATTTGTTTTGAAGTATTTCACAACTTTATCCTTAACGAGTTCATTAAAAAAAAAAACGTAATTAACAATATAAAAACATGCTTTTTTTCACTTTTGCATTGTTAAGGATTCCGCTAAAGTTCCGATAAAGTTATTTTTATTTATGATTTCTTTGTCAAATGTTTGCTTTTCATATGCCCCTTGTGTTTTTCAGCCGACCGCGCGACGTCCAAAAAAAGGAGAAGGGTCTCAATCCGTGCGTCTGTTATTATAGTATTTGAGGAAGGCTTTCTTTCTCTCGCAAAGTAATATAAGCTGACCATTATAAGTATTATACAATCACATCCAAATTTGATCAAGGCTTAACTTAAGAAAAAATATCAGTATCGGAACCCTTAGAAGGGTTCCTTCACCTTATGTTTTGTTTTTTTTCTAATCGCTTTATTACAGACTATCATGGGTCAGATTTGTTTGGCAAAGCCACACTTCGCGTACAAATTTCGCCTCTGCGGAACACTACGAGAACGGAAATTTATTTTTGCTTAATATATAAAGTTTAATGCAGTTTTGCTTAACATATTACTCTCTTGAAGGCCTCTAGACGTACTGTACTAGTTTTCATAATTAAAGTTATGAGTTTACACACAGAAGTTATAAGATTAAATACCCGAATATAAAATTTATCGATTGTGAAAATATCCACGAAATGTTTTACCGATTGATGTAACTCATATGTGATCGTTATTAAAACTAATTGAAATTAAAAATATTCCGAATTTACTTTAATTATTACGCAACGTACGAGAAGTAATTTGTAAGCAAATAATGTTCATGAATTAATTGAACTTTTAAAACAAATTTACAATATTTATAGATGCAGGTTTTAAATATTTAAAACCGACTTCATAAACTACTACAAACAAAAAATAAATAAACTTTAAAAACGATTTAATAAACAATTTACAGGTTATTTATTTAAAGCTTTTTTTTCTAAAGTATAACTAAGTAAAATAATGCGCTTTAGTAATTTAATTTTACATGTATCAATATATCTGAAATAAAAATTATGTAAATTGTTATTTATTAAAATAATGTAATATTTTTTCCAATTCATATTTTTTTATGTTTATATGCTCAATAAATTTATTTTAGAATTTTGTGCCTAATTTAAACTGAATATTGATTTCGTATATTTGTTCGCGTATTTAATTAGCTTAGTTAGCAATTTAAATTAGGCACTGAGTTCAAACAATATTCATAGTATATATTAACATAAAAACACGCATTCCAAATAAGATTATATCATTGTATTTTTAAAGGAATAATTTATTAAACTATTTTTGTTTTTTTTTTTGTTTGTACCTAGTGGTTTTTGAAGTCAGTTTTATTTTAGTTTTAGTATTTTGTCATTTAAAAAATATTTATTATATCTAATCAATCAAACTAATCTCAACATAAAAGAATTCTCAAAATCCAAATCGGATTTGAGGACTTCAATTCTGCATCTTGAACGTCCTAGGAACAATATACCCATACGTATGAAATTAAAATGGAACCATTCCGAAGCTATACTAAACCCAAAACAAAAAGAATCATTAAAATCGGATTATGGCGTAAAAATTAACACTAGATATAACAAAAATATAGCTTAACTTTCTCCTTTTAAAATCGGTTAAAAAATAATCTGTCAATTCTTAAACTCTTACCATTGTGTCATGGAAGTCATGAGGTGACCTACCTAGAAAGTTCAATTATTATTTTCTAAATAAAAATAAAAGAGCCCGGGCTTCTTATCTTCCATAGATACATGTAATATTTTTTTCTAAATTATTACATCGCATAATGACATAAAAAAGTAAATATATTCTCTTGTGTGTAACATTCGTTTTTGACCTAGACGCGTTGGCGCCATATTGTGTAACTGTAGGAGGCGCCTTTGGTAATGAACTTTGTGTTGTCCGTCTCAGTTTAATAAATCTTGAGATAAGTTCAAGGTCTGATCCAAAGAAAATAATATAACTAACGGCATGTAGGGCTAAGCTTTTATACGGTTCCATAGAAGTTACTACAATTCTGCAGAGAAGACTTTAACATAGTTTTACCTATATTCAACTTGAACAACCTCTCTATTTTTAATTGTAAAATCTATTTTCGTATATTTTCATAATGTATATTCAACATGTGTCCGGTTTAATCAAAATGTCCCCTTTCGAAACGACGCTACAAAATTGATCAATAATTTTAAAATTAAATAAACATATAATTATTTGACTTCAATATATTTTATTGATGGATCATCAGACAGACTATCGTTTACGATACCAATAAAATACGCTGACCTAAGACTTTATTTATAGTAACAATTTCCTTATTTAACCAGAAGTTCATTAAATATAAAATAAATAATGTATAGCATTAATTACATACAAGTTTGACCTCGAAAATGAATATTTAGGAGGACCTGTCACGTAATTCCATTGATAAAGGTCATTTTAAATATGGAAATTCTTATAAATAGGGAAAAGCTATATTTATATTGTACGATAATTCAAGATGTAGGTAGTTTTAATTAATTATTAATAGTTGTTTGTGTCCTTAGAAATAAATTCGAGGTTCGAAAATATAGTGATATTAAAATATATAAATTGCTCAATAAAACTGACTGATTACGATTTAGGTCCACAATAAGTATTCTTATTCCACCTTATTTTTTCCTAGGATAAAAAGTTGCCCATAGTACTTGGAAGTATTATAGCTAAAGTTTCCTATTATTGACAAAAATAGTAGTTTCTGAGATCAGTGCATTCAAACAAATAAACAATTCAGCTTTATATATTAGTACATATATCACTATTTTTTATAGTTAACAGACATTATCCATATAAGACCATTGAAATGTGATAAAAAAAAAGTTCCCTGATACCAATAGTTTCGTCTATATCGTAAAAAGAAGCTGTAAGACACTGCGAAAGGCCCCTGTAATCACGAAACCCGAGCGATTTCCCGGTTTGCCGCACCTTGAGGCTGTATTAAATAGTATATGAATAGTAAGAAGGCAAAATAAAATATATGATTCATATTGCTCCCGTTTATATAATCAGGGACATTTCAAAGACAGCGCATTACTGAGAAACAAGAGATCATCTGATTGTCGTTACACCCACTGCTGTATACTACACAATAATGTTATCTAGAAATAAAATCGGGATTATCCTTAATTTAAGAATAAGACGCCGCGCAGACTCTGTTTACTTTTAGAAGAGAAATACTAAACTACTATGAAATAAAAAAAAACTATCTAATTGTGACAACTGATTAATGCACGTTAAAAAAAAAAAACAAAATTATAAAACAGTGTACATAACTTTTGACCAAAAATTACCTTTTTTAGGCATAATTTTATGACATCGATTTTTTTTTCAAATATTCGTTCATTATCTAAAATCGCAATATGTTTTTTTTTTTAATTAAAGTCTAGTGGCGAATATATTCGAATGCATAATTTGTTAAAACGTCACTAAAAATATTTGGAAATATTGCAACAGTGACTATAAACTAAATATTGCAATTGAAAAATCAGAGATGCGTGCCTTAGGGGTTCGTAACGTTTATTTTAGCCGTCCAAGGCATACTAGACTATTGTCGTTTAGAAAAACGAAATATTAGTTATAATCATCTGTTATGTGATAAGATGATGTCAATATCGCGGTCCCTTTATATTAAATAATTTCAAATAAATAATTAACTGCTTCACTGAGATCCATCAACATTATAAGTAATCCATATATTTATTTCTATTCTGTAATACTATATAGAGGCACATACATTAGTAAAAGTAACAAAAACTAATTTACTCAGACAACTATTTCTTTGTTTTTGGTTGGCTTCTAGGCACGGGTAGTTATTTTGTCCATAAATAAATAAGTCTACGTCAAAACGTAATGCAAAAGATAGTAGTACGTATGTTGTATTCAATAAATTAGTTGTTAAAGTCGCCCACCTGCAAAGGGATTCCCAGATTAATATTCTCCCTTTCTATAGCGCTCGGGAGTAATGTAGCTTCCTATTAGTGAAAGTATTTTCAAAATCGGTTCAGTCGTTCGAGAGATTAGCCTCTACAAACCTACAAAATTTCCCTCTTTATAATATTAGTATAAATTATAATATAATATGATATAAGCCAATTTTCCTAATTGTGCAAACAAGTAAAAACAATATGACTCATACATAATTATCTGGATTGATATAACAAACTGATAAGTTTTGTTTTTTTGTAGAGATTATCATTTACTGAACTGATTCCCGAAATTCTTTCAATAAAAGCTTTTATGCTAATTCCGCAGTTGACCGGCGTCGAGCCTTCGTGGTAGCCGTTGAGACCCGTGCCAACTAGTATTACACAATATAATGTAAAGCTAGACTGGCCGTAGGTCTCTCATATGAGAGTCCGCCTGGGTAAATAACACAGCAGTGTCTATATCTGCCACCAAGTAGCAGTGTGTAGTCACTGCCGTGTTTCGATTTAAAGGACATTTCAGCCTGTGTAACTACTAGACATAATAAATATTAACATCTCATGTTTCAGGATGGCGAGCGCAGTGGACACCTGACAATACTTCGCAATTTAAGGTATTGGATGGTGTTGCTATTGTTTATAGGCGGTCGTATCGCTTACCATCAGGCAAACGACAAGCTCGTCTCGTCATTCAAAGCAATAAAAATATAATATTAAAATGAGCTAGTTATGATTTCATATAATTTCATTAACGCCACGAGATCTTATCTCAGCTATTGACAAAATAACCTCTTTGTGACAACGTGTCAATAAATGTCACAAATTGACACATGCATCGGGCCGAGGATTTGCCTGCGATGCGAAGTGCATTACGGTATCGATGCAGTTATCTAAGATTCTTATAAACTACAAGTGCTCTTATAAATACCTAGTACAAATTACTTGTCAAAAACAGGATCTCAAAGTTTTAGTGCTGATATGTTTTGACATGTTTCGCCGTTTGTTTCAACCCTTCGGAGCTGGAAGCGTGAACATGTTGTCCTGATCAGTATTAACAGTAATCAGTAGACTTTCCAATTACGATGCAGAAGTAAATAAATAGTTAATCACTCACCACTGATATAAATGTTTAGGTATGGACACAGGTGTATAGTGTATACGTACGTTTTTTGTTTATTTATTATCCTGTGGATTAGATAATAAGTGTATCAAAATTCCAATGTTTGTTCTGTGAAAATGTTTAGATAAAAACGTATTTATAATTAGTTTCGGCACAATGTCAATTCGGGGCTTGTTACGATACAAGTTGTTCAACTATTTTGTGTCCGTTGACAAAGTATTAGTGACACTGCTTAGGTATTATTGTGCAATTAGATTTTATTTATATTTATTTGCGAATACCTAATATTTTTAGTTTTCAACATAACCCTTCAATTTAATTAAATATTCACTTTGATATTTACTAAAATAAATCAATGGTAATTACAGTATTTCATCGGCACAATGCCACTACGATATTTGAGATCGCAATAGATATAAAACTTTAGTGGCTGTAATATATAAGTATTCTAAATAATATTATGCAGAATGAATCGGAGCATAGCAACGATATATTTAATTGTTTTAAGATAATACAATAACAATACGAATTTCAATTTATCAACACCTAAATAAAATATCTATAATAACCACAAATTCTGCACTAAAAATAACTTTTTTTTAATAAACACGCGCAATAAATTTTGTTTCACTCACCTTTTTCACAAAAATAATTTTAACATACAATTTTGTAATGTACTTAATAACTGTGTCACTTGAAATGTCTGATCCGGGACAACACGACGGCTCGTGCGGATAGACGGAACGGAACTGATATGAATTGATAATAACGTCTCGAGACAGCTAGCATTAGTATTATCAACCTTGTGAGTGATAGTTTCGTCTTATTAACGTGTTTGAGAATCATTAATAAACTTTTACGATGATTTTAAAATCATTTTGGCGGGGATTTGTGGCGCTTTTTTTAATTTTAATGTCGAGTCGCGCAGATTTTCGTCCGATGATGTTTGTCTATAAACCGTATCTTAATACCCAAAACTGTGAATTGCATAGTAGTTAATCTATGGGCCGTTACTCATCAGAATGAAAGAGCAAATCGTTTATTTATTTTTTATTCCTTTGAATGACAAGGAGAGCTTGCCGTTCGCCTGATGGTAAGCAATACGACCGCCCATAAACAGAAGAAACACCATCCAATACCTTGAATTACAACATCTTATTTGATATTCCACTGCGCTCGCCATCCTGAGACATGAGATGTTAAGTCTTATTATATCCAACAGGTACACTGGCTACAATGCCCTTCAAACCGCAATACAACAATGGCTAAACACTGCTGCTTAGCGGTAGAAATAGACATTGCGGTGGTACCTAGCCAGGCGGACTCTCACATATGAGACACCACTAGTATTCGTTCCATGGTATTATTTCAGTGCTATAAAAACTTATAATAAAACATAAAAAAGTATTTCGAAGTAGTCAGTGACTTAGTTTTGCCTCTAGCATCTCCGACGTCCTTAGAGAATAATAGAAATATAATAGAATAATAGAATTTGACACGAGCACAATGTTTATGGTGCCGCATTTTAGTTCCAAGTACGCTGAGGCGGCGTTGTTCAAGTTTCCACGCAAATAAAAAAATAATAACCTAATGTATACGTAGGTATGTACTATGACGAAAATATTCATGCTGTAGATAAAAGTGGGCTACTTAAAAATCGTCTTTTTTAACATTTTTCTTCTTATAATAGTAAAAAACGACGTCCTGAAACGTGACTCCCTTTACTTTATTAAAAAAATCTTATATTACATAAAATTTTGCATGTTTTTAATATCTTATTCAGATTTTATTCATGTATAAGATTATTTAATTCAAGATTTTTAAGTAGTTGATATTGGATACATAACATCACAATATAATGAATGCTTGCATTAATATGCAAAAACAAACAGGATAGACAGCATGTTAAAGTTGAATTAAAATATTCGTTTAATGTTAATTATTACATTAATTATATTTCAAAAATTCTAATGATTTACGAATGATAAATTTAAGAATCAGGAAATATACAGACAATAAATTGCTATACATAATTGATTCCCAAAGTGGTCCAGGTGGACCCCCAGGGGTCCACAGGAGACTTGACGGGGGTCTACGTTGGCATGACCAAAAATGGAAGTCCACAATTTGTAACAGAAGGTCCACGAAAATTTATCTGGTTTGATAAAAATGTGCTAAAATGTAGGCTTGATTTCAATGTAGGCAAATGATTTTGATAGGGGTCGTAAGAGACCCGATGACCCCAATATACCCCCCGCGATGGCTGGAGGTTGGTTATAATGCACTTTCACTGCGAAAGCAATAAAAAGGTCCAGCGGAGTCAGTAAAATTTTGAAAAGGGTCTATGAGAAAAAAAACGTTTGAGAACCTCTGGTGTAGATTATAGAAATGTACTGAACCCTCGGTTGCATAGTTGTAATCTACGCGGTACGTGTATAACTACTGCGCTGAGGTCCTGGGTTTCCATCCATGTCCATTTCGTTCAGAATGGGGATAGGTTAATTGTTTAATTTTACCTCTGACAGCAAAATTCCAGTATAAAATACCTATAAGTTATTTATCATGATATAAGAAAACACGAGTCTGACCTGGTCGTATGCTTTTTGTCACATAAATTTGTATCTAACCTGCGTTTTAAAGATAGGCTAAATATGGACTATCAGTTTATCCTATTTAAATCGGCCTTCGTTAGCAAGACACAAAAAAACTGTCTTAAAAACTTTTTAACTTTATAGAAAAACATGATTAAATTAACACTTTTTGCAGTATTTTAAAAGTGTGATAATTTTATCAACACGCCGGAAGCATATCCATGTTGATATGCATGTCGGTAAGGAAAAAAATATTTTTATGACAAAATAACGACAGGGCGAAGTCATTCAAATAGAAGTCGCAAATCATCGTAGCGGGATTTTTATTGAAATGTTTTATATTTATTTTCAAATCCATAAATCTCTTTTTTTAATGAGATCTTATCGATGATTGTAACGTTAATTGACTTAGGCGACATTTTTCGCAATATTAAGTTACATATAAAAATATTTGGAACCAGTGTATTGGTCTGTCTTTTTAAAAAGGAAATGCTTTATTCATCACTTAGGCGAATATAGCTGCACTTATCATAATTATATACTCAAATAAAGTCGCCTATAATTAAAGATATTTTATATTGAGCATAAAATAAATGAAAGACTATAAAGTAAATAAAAAAATAGTTTTAAATTTTCGAAAAGAATGTAGCTTAACTCAATTAGCATTATAACCGTCACGGGTAGATTAAACCTCAATAACAAGCATGAACACTATCGAATCTCATTTATTTTTTTATAATTAACATGACATTTCGGTACCTATTGATGTAAATAAATACAATAAGTTGTTTAAATGTTAATAAATATTTTTTAATTTATAGATAAATATATAAATAATTCATTTGAATAAAATGTCATTAATCCTTGTATATATAGATAACCATTCACTAAAAATTGTATGCTAATATATATTTTTTTAAAGTATTAAAATAGAAAGATCACGCTTCAACCACGAAGAAATAAGCAGAGGTGCAACTGATACACCCACTTTTTACGACGTGAATTCTGTCTCATGATATGATAGGGGGTGAGGCCATCAGCATATTAAGCATAACTTCCAGAGTCCGGGCTGATAAAATAACCCAATATCAGTGGCGAAGCGTCCATACAACCCGATTCCTACCGGCTTCCCTTTTAGGTTTATTTACGTTTGTCTGTTCTGTAAAATTAACAATTTTCTTTTTATTTTGTTTGCCTAAGGCATTTTTTTTTCGTCACGGGTTACCTTTTGAAGAATTTCACCCTTCGCCACTGCCCAATATCACTTTTAACGAAAGATGATTCAAACCAAAAGCCTCAAAACGAGACTCGTCCCGCACAATCCAAATAATTCCACCACCGAGACCTGTCTTAACTTTAAATTTCTTCTAAAAATATTATGCATATATAGTATCACGCCTCTATCCCATAGGCGTAGGCAGAGACTATGGACTGCCACATTGTACGATTCTGGCATACTTCTCTCGCTTCCTCCACTTTCATCAATCATTCATGCCAGTGCGGGTACTTTTAACCTGGCCTTTACTAATAATGTCAGATATCTGACATTCGAAGGTTCGGTGCGGTCGACCCTTACCGGCTCTTCCATCCACATTCACCTCATATATCCTCTTTGTCAGTTTCCTATCATCCATCCTCTCCAAATGCCAAAACCACTTTAGTACCACTTTACCACCTAAATAATATTATATCTCTATTTTAAATATAAATTATCCAAATATTTATAACTAGATGTTTTTTATCACGTAATTAGATAGGTAGTGACTGAAAACTGTTATTTATTTAAATTATTTTTTTATCTATTTAGGTCATTTAGATAGTGCTATTGAAGACATTAGAAATATCAAGATTGCCAAAAATATATCTAAAGATTATTTATTGCAAAGTGGCAATTTGTTAATGGTTACGTGTGGTTAATGATATTTCATTTACCATTTTTTCATTCAATGGCTTACAGAGATTAAATTTAGAAAAAATAAGTACTAATTAAATTTAAAATCAATTAAAGTTCAGTGATAAAAACTGAGATCTTAGAAATATTCGCTAAGACAGAGATACTAAATCTAGTTCAGGGGTCGATCGAAATGTTTAGGGTAGGGACCTCTAGACCACATCCCTTCCATTGGACCATGGACTTTCTAAAAACCTTAGTGCTCACGTCATTTATGAAACTTGTGAACATACTACCGACTTAGACTATACATGAAAATGCAATATCTACTCAATATAATTAAAAGTAACTTATACTCACACCTTTGTTCCTCGGAGGGGTAGGCAGAGGCGCAACTGGTGCACCCACTTTTCATAGTCTGTTTTCCGTCCCATAAAGTCATAAATGGCGAGCCTATTGCCATATTACGCACAAATACCACACTCCGGGCTAATACTGAGTAGAAAACGCCAATATCAATTTGCCCGATTTAGGGATCGAACCCAAGACAGCATTGCATCGTACCGTAATACATCTACGCCACCGAGACAATTAAATTATTCATACACACACACACACACCATCACGCATTTATCTCCGGAGGGCTATGCAGAGGTGCAACCAGGGCACCCACTTTTCGCCGAGTGTGTTCCGTCCCAGGATGTGATATCGAGCGAGCCTATAGCCATATCGGCCACATATTCCAGGCTCCGAGCTGATATTGAGCAGAAAACCCAAATATCATTAAATTATTCAAATAAAAATAAATAATACATTAATAGGTGAACAACGATCAATAAATTTTCTTTTTTATACAAAAATAATAATAAGATACGCAACTCATGCATACATACCTATCACCGAAATTCCTTTAAATAAATAGAAATGTCAGCAAATGCAAAACATAAATATAAATAAATACTTAATCTGCTAAACCATTAAAAAAAATCGAGGATTTTACATACCTAAGTATTATTGCTATGTAGGTTAATGTTAAAATGACTGCAATATGGATCGGGTACTATCCTGGGTGGACGCCGCCACTCCTAAACCTCAGTTTAGATTTGTGAATGTTCACCATACATGCTGTAAAACTTTGCCCTATGACATAGATTCCCAAAGTGGTCCAGGTCGACCCCCAGAGGTCCACGGTCAGGGGTCTACGTTGGTGTGACCAAAAATGGGGGTCTACAATTCGTACGCGGGAGTCTAAGAAAATTTATCTGATATGATAGTAAAGAAAGCTTGACTTCACCTATCAATGTAGACAAATAATATTGATAGGGGTCTTACGGTTCGGTGACCCTAATATAACTACCCAGATAGATAAGTAGATAGTGCTCTTTTTCCGCGAGACCAAAAAAAGAAAAGGTTCCACCGAAAGGAGTACAATTTGAAAGTGGTCTCTGAGTAAAAAAAAGTTTAGGAACCTCTGCCCTAGGTTCTCATTTCGAAATCAATCAGTGAACAGTGTGCCTATATTATCATGTAAGCAGCCTGTCATAACTTTATTTTGAAGAACAATTATTTTTTTAGCATTTGCAACGAATAGAAGATCGCCTCTGAAGAGGAATCATGGATACGCTCCTCTATGGAGAAGATGTCCGGTCAGGCAGATTGCGCATATAAGGGACAGTGCAAGAGAAAGACTGTACAAATATGGTTGATATATTAAATGAGGCATTTATATTCTTATTCCTTATTTCACGAGCCTATAAATGAACTGCTCTAAACTTTTTTTTTTCTCTTCTCACTTTATCATGTACTCTAGTCTTTACCCTAAACTGATTGAAAAGAGCAACACCAGAGTTTCTTGCCCGTTCTTCTCTGGTGAAAACTGCTTTCCGAACTGGTGGTAGAGTTAATATTGACGGAATCTAAATAATGTATAACATTTTACAGATTCATATAAATCATTTCATTTCATAATTCATTTCATTATATAGTATCTTCATGGGGAAACCATAACCCTACTTAAGTTATGCTTAGAACTGACCTCCATAACTGACCCTGTACGGTCATAAGATACGTAATAAGCAATTGCTAACCCCAAACACCATAGCAGAAATATAGAATTGAGAACAAGGTGCAAAAAAGCAAATTCAAGGTCGTAATACAAAAAAATTTGCACAACATATAAATTATTTTTTTTGCTGTTAAGCCTGGTCAGTAACGCGTTGGTTAAATTTTAATGTTAGGCATTTGGTACTGCGTGTCGGTCATGTTAGTGTTGCCAGACCCAGAAATATATTTACGGTATATTGAGATACTAGGGCCTATCTCACTGCTCACATAAATAATAATAAATAATATCAGCCCTGTATTATATACTTGCCCACTGCTGAGCATGGGCCTCCTCTACTACTGAGAGGGATTAGGCCTTAGTCCACCACGCTGGGCTAGTGGGCTGGGCTGGGCTTCACACGCCTTCGAATTTCCTATAGAGAACTTCTCAGATGTGCAGGTTTCCTCACGATGTTTTCCTTCACCGTTAAAGGAAGCGATAATTCACAAAGAATACACACATATTTTTTTTTTATATAAAAATCAGAGGTCTGTGCCCTTGGGATTTGAACCTGCGGACATTGGTCTCGGCAGACCGTTCCACAACCAACTAGGCTATCGCCGCTTTTTTTTATCTCACATAGTTCAAGTGAATGTTACATTATACCTGATCTAACGTATTAGAGTTCTATTCAATGGTATTGGTAAATAGAAAAAGTTTGTGAGAATGAATATATGATCGTTCCTCTTTCACGAAAAAACTACTGAACGGATTTGGATAAAACTTTACGGTAATATTGTTTATACATCAGAATAACACATAGGCTACAATTTAGATAAAGTCGGAAAAAAAATCCCAGAAAACTCCTTCACGCTGGCGAAGCTGCGAGCAAAAGCTAGTTACTATATAATTTGATTATTGAACATAGTTGACAACTTGTATTAGTTAGGCCTTAATTTACAAGTAACATACGGACATTAAAGAGGCGCTTCATGTTTAAATTCGAACTGTTCTTGTCATCCGGGTTTGATGCTGTTGCTATTATTAATGGGCAGGCGTGGCGTAAGTACCAGGTGAGTGACTTGCTCTCGACAATGCTATAGGTCAACTCACGGCTATGAGTGGAGGAAGATATAAGCTCGACAAGGTAACTATTAATTTCTTATGTTTACGCAAATGTTAGATATTGAAATAAATCTATTTTGCGGATTTGGACGGAGTTTTCGGACGACCAACACCTCAGTTCTCCGCAGGTAACCACGAAGTCTGTAAAGTCTTCCATACAGGGCCGTAGCTAGGGGGGGCATTGAGGGGCAATGCCCTACCTTAAAATGCTAATGCTCTACCTTAATAATGAACTAAATTGTACATTACGATTCAATGAATATATATGGAGCAGCGGTTTTATTTTACGATTTGGAAGTTGGTCCCATAATAAGTTATTCGTATTGTGGGGTGAAATACCTTCTTTCGAGATTTAGGGGATTTTTGTTACAATCTATATATTAGCTTAAAAATTACGTAAGTTAATTTACCTTTTTTTTTTGCTCACTCACACAAGTTAAGGAAACCAAAAATCGATTGAGCAGATCAGATCTAGTAACATTTTTATTTCCGCCCTGCTCGTAATAACAGCTGTCCTACCTTAAATTCAAGTCTAGCTACGGCCCTGCTTCCATACTTCGGGATTTTTATTTTATACTAGCTTTTGCCCGCGGCTCCGCCCGCGTTATAAAGTTTTTCAGGCTAAAGTTTTCCGTTATAAAAGTAGTGGTTTCCCGGGAGCCTATGTTCTTCCCAGGGTCTCAAACTGATTCCATACCAAATTTCATCTTAATACGTTGGGTAGTTTTTGAGTTTAACACGTTCAGGCAGACAGATGCAGCGGGGGACTATGTTTTATAATATATTGTCGGGATGTTTTTTTAATTTATGGTGGTATGCAGGTGGTCCGATTGTCCGGTCAGGGTCTGATGATGGGATCCTGGTGAAATCGAAGGAACTTTTAACCATTAAGGTTGCACACGAAATGAGGGAAGCTTAAAAATGGAGTAACTTCTCCCGTTTTTCCCAACATTTTCCATCACTGCTATGTTCCTATTAATTGTAGCGTGATGAAAAGTATACTATAACCAGCTCAGGAGTATGAAAAATAATTGTACCAAGTTAAGTTAAAATCCGTCGAGTAGTTTTTGTTTCTATAACGGTTATACAGACAGACAGACAAAAATTTTACTAATTGCATTTTTGGCATCAGTATCGATCCCTAATCACCCCCAGTTATTTTGGAAATATATTTCATGTACAGAATTGACCTCTCTACAGATTCATTATAAGTATAGATATGCAAAAGTAGCTCAAAAATTGTCCATAACGAAAACATGCATTTTAAAGTAAAACAAAAGAAATAATATCGTGAAGCCAACCAAATAACTAATGATATATTAAATTTTGTGACTGTTCAATTTAGTCGGGTCCGCGATATCACTTTTGTTGAGTTTCAGAACGCGACATTACATTATTATATTCTGTGCTCCAACGCACACTGCTTTGATGTTAGGAACACACCTACATTGCTTAGACAACAGTGAACTTTATACAATAGCAATAAAGCTCAAATTGACTCTACGTATTAGTTAGAAAACGTTTGTATGGGAAATAGAAAAATGTTGTTTTGAGGATTTTCCCGGCAATTATTCGAATTTTTCTCACCTTTTAAACCTTCCCTAGACCTCCACGAATAATTCAAGACCAAGATAAGATAAATCCGTTCAGCCGTTCTCGAGTTTTAGCGAGACTAACGAACAGCAATTCATTTTTATATATATAGATAATAAACAACCGCAATAAAATCCGATGGTTTTATTAGAAAGTAAATATTTATCATGCCAGCCTTTAGAGGATGAAGGTGTCATATTATGGTAATAAAATCCAGTAATATTACAGTAACAACTGGCAACCCTGATTTTTGATCAGTATACGTGAGGCTTATTTCTTTGTGCATGTTTTTAGACCGAGTCTGAGTAACTCATCACTTATGCTAAATTATGGACATCAAGGTTGCCTACATTAAATTATGTTTTACTATGTTAATTATTATGTGGCGCGTCTGCAGAATACAAAAGCCTATTTGTATTAGAATTGTATTACGATGATGTATTTATGCCGCCATGTAACAGTTAGAGAAAAAGAAATGTCCTTCCCATATACTCGAAACTATCTCCATACCTACCAAATTTCATCGAAATCCGTTGGTAGTTTTTTAATTTATCGCGGCAAGGGACTTTGTGTTATAATCTGAGGTTATAATATATATTTTAGAACTTCTGTCATACATATTTGTTGCGTAACTTTGACACACACACACTTTTAAAACTCGCAAAAGGAATAAATATTCCCTGTTTTTGAAACATTTTTCATTGATGCTCCATTCCTATTGGTCATAGAATGATTTTATATAGCCTATAGCCTTCCTCGATAAATAGGCTACCTAACATTAAATATTTTTTGAATTCGAACAAGTCGGTCCCGAGATTAGCGCGTTCAAACTATTCAGCTTTATATAATAGTGTAGATTTTTCAGTGTGATTGCTAGGCAATGAAGTATGACACGACATATCTGCCCTTTATTCCTACTTTCCAGTCTAATTCCAATTTGTTGTAGGTTGTATCGTTTTTACGATAGTTCTGCCATCAAGTTGGAAAAGCAACATGGACTAGTTGCGGTTTGTATAAAAAAATGACTGGCCGGGTAAAAACGAAAACAACAATAATGTATATAATTGGAATAAAAATGATAATATATTTTATTATTATAATTTAGATTAAAATAAAAGTTTCCATTAAGCATGCTTCTAAAGAATTTCAGGATTAAGTATACGTTCTGTAGATTAAATTAAAAACTAAATAATTATTCCTATTTAAATTATGTTATGTTTTGACATTGGTAAAATTACCTCTGTAACAGTGGACCCATAAATAAAGAATGAGGTAATGTCTCGGAGCAAGGAGCGCAGCTGTGCCATGCAGTTTTGTAGTTAAAATGCGGTGTTGCTACTGTTCACCAATGTAGTCAGCCTAAAATTAATATAAACGCGAAAAGGTCCAAATGTATGAATTTTCGCATGACATAAAAAACCTAGCTATGTTGTGGTAAAATATAACACTAATTATTTATACTGACAGCATTAATTTTAAAACGAAAAAACAAGTAGCCCACAGAAAGCAGGTTTGTTTTCCTCGTCACGCAATACAGATAAATAATATTAATATCCAATTATAGTCTTTCTGTCAAATTATATATTTGAGCCTAACCGTACATTGTACAGTCGTTACATTTAGCCCCTTTTAATACGGAGATATTCAAAGTTATGCCACTGAGATCTAAAGCACAGGTCGCTTACTAGTATGGTATCAATTAGGTTACATACGCAGCACTACTCAAAGTGGACTCAAAGTTTATATTATTCATTTATTTGTTCTTGAGCTGTCAAAAACAATGTCAAGCTCTAGGAAATAAAATCACTTTAACCACTATAGCCTTTACGTATTTCGATAGTGCATATATTTTTTTATTGCGTTGAATAACGAGACGAGCTTGCCGTTCGCCTGATGGTAAATGAAACGATCCATTAACAGTAGAAACACTCAACATCTTGAATTACAAAGTATTGTTTGGTATTCCAAAGTGCTGGCCATCCTGAGACTTGAGCAGTTGTCTTATTATATCCAGTAGTTACACTGGCCAAATGTCTTTCAATCCGAAACACAACAGTGACTACACACTGCTGCTTGGCGGCAGAAGTAAACATTACGGTGGTACCTACCCTGGCGGACTCTCACATATCAGAGACCTACCACCAGTAAAATTTATATAAACATGGATATATTTTTTACAAAATTGATGTTTATATCTTACTCTGCCACCATTTTAAGCTATTCGACTCATCAACCTACCGGCAAGTGACCGATATCAAGTGAATTGTCGACGCGTCACTTCGTGTGCAAACATAGTGACATTGTATGGCGGTTACTTGCGAGCAACTGGTATATACGCATTCAAAACGCAAGTCTACTGTTGATAGCCTCGTGAGTACAAGGCCTTGCAACCCAGGGTGTAACTTCCTGATCAACTTTATTATTTATTAAATTAAATACGAAGCCAAAACGTTTCATAAAATTTTATCATCCCATAGACAATACAAACAACAATACACAATTTACAAAAACGTCATTTAAATGATTTCAGTTAAATGAGATATGAAACATATATTCAATAATAAAGATGTCTAAATAAATAAAAATAACTCCTTAAAATAAGGGATACATAAAGAGCATTTCTTCTAAGTTCGTAATATATAAAATGCGACTGACGCTTATCCATGACCGGTGTGAAGATAGGTACAGATATTTTTTTTTAATAAATAACAATATTTGTCTTTCAAAATCTCACTGTTACGAGGGTTCAACTGGCTTTTGTGTATTAATACATGTTTTAATTAACAAAAACACATCTAAATCATTGCAAAAAATACTTTAAAACCCCTTAAAATATGATCGTAATTCTAACATCATTTTATTGTATTGAATTCTCTTTCGTGCCTAACTTCAAACCGACCATAGACAGGCATCTTACATTTCCTATGATAGTGGAACAATAGACTAACCCCCTTATTCAAAAACATTATTTATCTAAGGACGGAGCATTGTTGTGATAACAAGTCTGTTTCTCAGTGCTGACGACATGACAGCCTTCGTAGTGCGTAGACATAGGGCCGTTGTGATTGGCTAATATTGATATATAACTTTAATTTTATTGGCTGTCAGATAAACAAAGCTGAGAAACAGACTTGTTATCACAGCAATGCTCCATCCTTAGATAAATAACGTTTATGAATAAGGGGGTAATATTTTATCAATACTAGTTTAATAATGGGAAGAATTAACAGGAATTAAAACCCGCAAGAGTAAAGCTATTTGTGTTAAGCTAACAGTGTTCAAGTTCCTGAAAAGGGCCTAGTTTTGCGGTCCGTAAAATAAGCCTTAACTAAAAGCAATAAGGTTAGAGGTAGTTTGATAAAAGCAGAGCAATTTAATAATGGTACATATTTCTTACGTCTTGGCATTTTTTTCAAGAGATCTAATTAATTTCTACTCGTAAAACAAGACGGCCAAATACATAAGTAATTATTTCCTCAAATACTTACTAACTACAATATCTATTTGTGAACTGGCGGATAAAATTCACTTGCATATTATGAAACAGGTTCATAGACAATTTTTTTTACAATCATCCATCTTTATTTCTTAGTCACCTAAAAAAAGAGTTATTAACCCAGAATTATTACACTTTTATTTTGAGCTCTATCGATATTGTATTTAAGGTCATAATTCAAACTCTTTGAGAACAATAAAATAATTCGCGACTAACTTCAGACTGAAAAGATAATAATATTTCAAAAATAACGCCCAAAATAAACATAATTTTTGGTACATGTATTATTATGCGCTAAATAATTTAAAATATACATTATAAGTGATATTATACAAATATTTTCAATAAAAAGTAATATACACATGCTTATAACACCATTACATAATATACACGGGCTTATAACACCATTACATAATATACACTGGACATGCCATTGGACTCGCTCTTAAGTCACTGATTTTTTTTTCGTACGCACTCATGCTTTTTTGATTATTATATATACATTTTCATTATATGCAATTATAAATTATATTATTCATAACCGCATATTATATTATTGAGCATCTGCATGTCTAATTTACAGTAAATAAAAAACCTAAAAAAAAATTATCTATGTCGTTTTTTCTACTGTGAATACGTCTATTCTACACCTTAAGCTAACGGAAGAAGATTTAATGTACAAAACTAGAAACCGATTACATATTTACATTAAATACGTCCCCAAATACATCGAAGGACTAGGTATATACATAACAGTATTGTAACAGATTTTTATAACACTATACAGTGTTTATTCGATTCCCGGATAAAGTACTCAACTCTAGCGAAAAGCTATGATCTGATTGCATAGTCTATAGGGTTTGCAGAAAAGTAAAAAGAGCATTTGCAACTAACATTTATTTTTCCTATTTGATATATTTCGACGACTCCCACGCAATGGTGAATTTGTGATCGTAAATAAAAAGTATAGTTTTAAAAGGGTGGTTTAAATATGTTTTTATAAATATAAAAAAAAAATCAACTTTTTTTTTTTATTTATTGACCATTTTTAAACCATTTCGACGGTTGAAAAGCTAATTGACTTAAGTGTCATTTATTTCGAAAATTTTAACTAGGTTAAAAAAAACATAGAAAAAAGTGCCAAATTTAAAAATATGTACGAAATTTTGTATCACAAAAAAATTACACTTAAGTCAATTAGCCTTTCATCCGTCGATATACCTAGTTAATTCAACATGGATAATAATTAAATTAAAATCATGCCTTTTTATTTACGACCTAAAGCATTCGAGTCATCAATTTTATGACTACTATTTATAATTTTTACATTTATAAAAATACGCTATAATTTTAACATATAATTTGGCTCTAAGCATAACGTTCATAATGCACAAATTGCAAGAATGAGACTTTTAGAAGATTGGTGATAACATACCATGCAGTGACCTTGTCCTAATCAAAAGTACATTCCCATTTTTTTTCTGACGCTACGGTCCCAGTCTTTACTGACGGTACAACCGCGGTTTTGACTGAGTAAGGCTTAATTAACAAGGCACAATAATCCTACGTATGAGCTTCAAGGAAGATGTTCATATTCGCTACCTTTTACCAGTAAACGTTATACTCTTTGGAATAAAATTTTTCAACATATAAATTTACTGGCAAGGCACATTATTTACTAATCTTTAGTTAAGTGTAATTACTAGAACTAACTAAGCGCCATTTTTAATAATCGCTTTTTTCAATCTATCTCAAAAATGGACCAATCAGAACAAAGTATTTTTCTGACGTTTACAAATGAGTTATTTTGATTGGTTCATTCTCGAAACCAAATTGAAGATTGAGATTGGGATCATTTATTGCAAACTGCTGTTACTAACCGATCAGCATTTTTAATAAACTTTTGATTATGGGAATTAGATTTAGGTTAAACGGAATTGAAGTCCGTGTTGAAATATTATGAAAAATGTTTGATTTTTGTGCAAAAATTAAATTATATTTCGATGGTTTATCCAGATTCATAGTTTATTTCTGATTAGCTATAAACGTGTTTTTTCTAGCATTTCCTAAAAATGACGACACTAAAATGAAGTATCATTTCATCAACGCCATTTCGTTGACTATGACAGAGGACAAATAGTCTAACCATTTCTCCTAATATAATGCTAATATTACATTTCTAGATATCTTTGATAAATTTTCAATTAATAATATTGCCATAATACCCTCTTGAGACACACATAACCATTTTTGGTATTTATTTTTATTCATATCATCATATATCATCTCAAGTTCCATATTTTTTTTATTTATTTATATTAAGTAAAGATAATAATTCTCCGACTTCATAATTTGAATAACATCTATCTATATTTAGTTAAATATATATCTTATAAATCCTTTCCCAGTTCTTCTACACAAATTCAGACAGCACATGTCGTCAAGATGTCTTTTGTAGTATTATAAATATTTCTTTTTAAAACATCATACTTAAAAATTAGCGCTGTCAAAAAAGTTGAATATGGTCAGAAAAATAGTTAATAATTGAAATAACATTGACGTATTGATTTCATTGTTTTAAATATTACTAAAAACCGTCGTATATTGGCAAAATTAACTTAATAAAAAAAAATAAGTCTACAGGCAATGTCCTAAATAGTTTTCAAAAATTCCATTACGTCACCGTTCAATAATTTTACTAAAACCGAATTGACTATCTCACAATTTCATTTCGTTCACTACTTAATGCTACGGAACATTACTGACTTAAAAAACAAACAAAAAGTCATAGGTCTTGTATCTAATAGTCATAGACGCACATTCGAAAACGTTCCATAAATCCGTCCAAATTAAATTGTCTCAAACATGGAAATGGAAATATAGTACGATATTTTTCGTTCTACCCGCAAATCGTCAATACAGATATCTAAGCGGAATTACTCTGTCTTTCCATGATATATAACAGTTACAATAATCCTATAATACTCGTCGTCACTGGTTCTCTTGGGATGACGACTCCTCGAGGATCGGTGTTGTTTCAGGAGACTTCAGCAGCCTCCTGATGAGGACTGTCACGCCTACTATAAGTAGAGCTACACCGATTACCTGAAAACATTTATGTTTTTTTTTATAAAAAAAGATGTGTTAGGTGTGCTTAATATGGAATAGATGATTGGATAATTTATGGTATTAAAAAAAGTAATCGATCAGTGGAGTATGAGTGGATGTGAAATATCTACTTATAAAAACTATTTTTTTGAAGGTGCAAAATTTATCAAAAATCTAAGTTCTGTGACCGCAGGTATCCCTAGATATCGATCAGAAAGGTTTAAAAATGGCGGTTTCTGTTGAAAGAAGAACATCAAATACTCACATGTCGACTCTGAAACTATATTATGTACTATTTTGACTTGAATTAATGTTTAGGTGTGGTAGTAGTAACAGAATTACCAGCGTTTTGCTCCTTGGAGCAAAGCATATTGCTGAGCTGGGGCCCGTTTGCGGTTGCAATATCTCACAAATGGATATGGACTTTCTTGTCTATTGTCTATGTTATATCTTAAGTTATACTGAGTGTTAATTGTAGCCTAAATAAACTTTTTTATGTATCTATCTATCTAGTAGTGGCTGTACTCACGCTGAGCGCGTAGAGTGCGTAGGGCACCCAGTAGCGCAGGCGCAGAGCGTAGCGCGCCATGGCGGCGTACTCCGGCGTCGTCTGCATCTCCTGCCGGAACCAGAACATCGGCACCAGCGTGTCGGGGTCCGGCAGCTGGTTGTTCAAGCTGCATACAGACGAACCACGTCAAATGCTTGTAGATCATGCACTAGATAAGATGAGACACTACCCGAACGCAACCGCTCGGGGTCATAATATGCGGACTACTGTCGATTCTAGCTTTCAAGAGATACAGTGGCAGATACATGGCCGAAATAGTTTCATTAACCGCAAGTGATTTGAGTGAACGAAACCACAACACCTATATAGGCTACTGAGTGACAAATAGTCAGTTAAAAGTTTTCTAACACGAAATGACATCACTGTTGGGTGGTACGCAAGAATTAAAGCAAAGTTTAGACAAGCAAGTTCTAGCAGCGATACATTGCACAAGAACTTCCAGACGAGTCCTACAAGCTTGAAATTTGCAAAAATCAATTTGCCATAATTTACACGGCGAAAATAAGCGAAAGATAACTTCTGCAAGTTTTTTTACCTAATCCTAGTATAATAAACCGGCTGACCTGATCCCGCTGACGTGTCGGACCAGCAGGTTGATCTGCAGCTGCGCGGCGACGCTGAGCGGCATGCCCGTGAACATCTCCAGCGAGAGGCGGAATTTGTACTCCCTGCAAGTCAAAACAACAGAGGCTTTACCTAGTGTTGCTATATATTAGTCCCCTCCTAGCCGAATTTCGGCCACGACGGACAAATCTCAACGGAGATTAGCCGGGTACGCAGGATATATTATAGTGCACAAGTGTGTGCGCAATACACAGGTGCACTCTCTGTTCCTTCACTCTCATAGTTTCACACCGCCAACTTATACCCCCGTGCCTCGGAAAGCACGTAACGCCGTTGGTCCTGCGCCTGATCTCTCTCCGGTCATGTCGGATTGTCGTCTCATCGGACTATGTGAGTGAAGGAACAGAGAGTGCTTGTATATTACTCGCACACTTGTACACTGTAATATCTCCTGTGTACTTGACTGACATCCGTTGAGATTGGATGGCGTAGCCGAAATTCAATTAGGAAGGAATCATATAATAGTGTCCAATTTGTATAGTACAATATATTTTTTGTGTGTTTAGGGATAAGACTGAGATATCCAAACTGTTACATCTTGATAAGAGTAGATAAATACAAACTCTGATCGCTTTGGATCTATATGTTTTCTGGAAACCAGCGAGCACTCGAGCAACATAAACATCAAAATGTTGACAATAGTAACAGTCACTGAGTCATCATAATCAGGCACATAAAGTCCACTGCTGAACATAGGCCTTCCCCAAAGATTTCCAGACGGACCTGTCGAAAACGGGCTGCATCCAGCGTGTTTCTGCGACCTTTATCAAGTTGTCTGTCCACGTTACAGGTGGATGTCTAACCCTGCGCTTGCCAGTACGTGTTCTCCACTCGAGAACTTTTTTGCCTCATCTGCCGTCTGTTCATCACTGACATTTACTGTACTTTAAGCCGTCCGTAAAAGGAATACGTAGCGTCATATCGTGTTACTAGTTTTTGCTCGCGGTTTCGCCTGCGTAGAGAAGTTATTCGGGATAAAGTCCCGCTTTATATTTCCCCGGAATAAAAAGTAGCTTATAACTTCCCCAGGATCTCAAACTATCTCCATATAAAATTTCATAAAAATCCGTTCAGTAGATTTTGAGAAAATCGATGAAATACAGACAGACAGAAAAGGAGACTGTTTTATCATATGTATAGATTTTTTGTAACCTTGCTAGTTTTTCAAGTCTAGACAAATGTGTTGTGCAATGATATAAACACTAACATGTACATTATAATGTATCTGCTGCGAAGGTCACACTTTTTATAAACCTTGGAATTTAAATATCTCAGTCGACAACTTGATTAGATAATTACCGTTCATTTGATTATTAAATATATATTTTTTAAGTAGTATAATTTAGTATTTGCTAATATTTATAATTCTAATTAATATTTTTTTTACCATAAATGATTGACAGAAAATGTAGAGATTCAAAGCACGATAGATAATAAACACACGAGTTTCTATACGACCTTGGTCATTAGATCATTAAGAACGAAATTCATCCAAAACTGATTTTTTTCTTGGCGATCTAAAATAGGTATATTATTCAGTGCACGATACTTTAGCTGGGATAGAACGGGCTGTCGAGACCAAGGTCCGCATGTTCAAACCCCAAGACACACTCAATGACTTTTCGATGTTAGTGTGTATATTAAACGGCTCCAAAGGACGTATATATTCGTCGTCATTTTTTTAATGTTTTTTTTTTTATCAATAATCGTTCCGTTTAACGGTGAAGGAAAGCATTGTGAGGATACCTACATAAATAACAACGGTTGAAAAGCTAATTGGACATAAGCGATATTTTTTTCGACATTAAGTTTCAGCTCTTTTTTATGTGTTTTTAAACTAGTTAATTATTTTTTTTAAAATTTCATTTAACTCAATAAGTCTTTCAACCGTTGAAATAAAGATACACATCGAATAAGTCCGAAAAAAATTATCCCGGAAAACTCCTTCACGCGCACGAAGCCGCGAGCAAAAGCTAGTCCTACGTACACAAGAATTTCTGAGGTACATTAAGTCTGCCACTTGCTAGGCCAGCGTGGTTAACTACGGCCCAGTAATAGAGAAGGTCCGTGTCGACCAGTGGCGCGTATAATACAGGTGTAAATCTATACTATTATATAAAGCTGAATAGTTTGTTTGTTTGAACGCGCTAATCTCAGGAACTACCGGTTCAAACTGAAAAATTCTTTTTGTGTTAGATAGCCCTTTGTTCGTGGAGTGCTATAGGCTATACATCATCACGCTATACGCAATAGGAGCGGAGCAGTAATGGCTAATAATTTATATTCCTCACTCTTTAGGGTCCAGCCCGTCGATCTTGCTGGGGTAGTAGGGGTCGGCGTGCAGGAAGTGCGGCATGGAGACGAAGGCCGGGGCGCCGAACCGGCACACCGACACGTTGAGCGCGCCCGGCGGCAGGCAGCTGCTGTCGCGCACCTCGTCGCAGTAACACGCCTGCAATGTCATCATCTCACACTACGGGGACGCTTTCACATTGCGTTATAAAATGGAACCACATACTCGTCTTCACCTTTGACGACATTGTGCTAAAAATTATCCATTAATAACGAATATTTTCACGAAAAATCCTGGTTTTAGTTTTGTGTTTTTTTTGACGTTTTACAGTTTAATGCGAATATGGCGTGTGCTTGGGTGTATTTTTGACTGAAAGTATGTTGCTGCTGCAACGAATTCTCTTAGAGTAGTAGTAGTGGTTAATGCCACTTTGTTATCACAGTAATGCTCTGTCCTTAGATAAATAACGTCTATGGATACGGGGGTAAGGCATTCCCCAACATGGCTGTCTTGCGTCAACCCCAAATTAGCGCGGGATAAATGATAGAATAGTATATATTCCGAATGACTCACCGTATGAGGGTATCGATGTCCGTTGTCGAACACCGAGTCGTTCGCCGCGTACTGCACGCCGTCAATACCCTCGATGGTGACGTCAGAATCTTTGGCCAGTATCATGTACCTGTAACAAGAATAATTAAAATCTATACCACTCTACGCTTGACATGTTAACCGGCTAACATGACAGCTACATGACAGTTACATGATATTACGCATGTCACGGGAAAATAACCTTATTATGTAATGAACAATAAGGTTATATATTATTCCCGTGATTCGCGTAATGTCATGTAGCTGTCATGTTTGCCGGCAAACATTCCGATGCTTCATGGATTAAGTGGAGCAGGGTCCGATAGAACGATGGTAGGTCTGTCATATGTGAGAGTCCGCCTGGGTATTCTACCGCCAAGCAGAAGTGTGTAATCACTGTTGTGTTCCGGTTATAAGGACATTGTAGGCAGTGTAACTACTGGATATAATAAGACTTAAAATCTCATCTTTCAACATGGCGAGCGCAGTGGAATACTAAACAATACTTTGTAATTCAAGATGCTGGAAGGTGTTTCTACTGTTTATGGGCGGTCGTATCGCTTACCATCAGGCGAACGGCAAGCTCGTCTCGTCATTCAAAGCAATAAAAAAAAGGATGTCGACTGACGAGAGATTATTACACTTCGACAGTCGACACGATTATGCCGACATATTGAAACCGAATATATACACAGGCTGATTCCGGAACGCGACACACTTATGTGGGCCACTATGGCGGGTTTTTACTTTATGTACGGTGATCGCTATCCGGGCGGATATAAAATAAAATATCTGACTTCTTGTATGCTAGGGTGCCTGCATCGATGGGGTTGTGGTTTTGTAGGCACGACTCGGCTTCGAACTCCGGATCGGGAAAAGTAATATTGGATTATTACCCTCAACATAAGCGCGGAGTCTAAAATGGGGTTCGGTAAACCGGCTCTCCCCCTGTTACATAATTTCTATCATACCGGGCAAAATATGGTTCTGATAACTCCTCTGCCCATTCCTGAATTAATAAAGCTATGATGATGCTATTTACACTCACGTGCAAATATCCGACGCGAATATGTACACCTCCGGCTGTCCCATCTCTGGGGCCCACAGCTCCCCGGTCGACCCCTTCACCTCCCCGCACTCGCCCCTAAACGGCGTGCGTGTGGAATACCGCCACTTCTGAATGTTGCCGAGCTGAGAGAAGTCCGCCGCGCCCGTGCTCATTATGAACGAACCGTCAAACTCTACGGAGCCGTTGCGCTGTGGACAAAAAAAAATAGGTATTTATTAATGAATATTTTGACAAATCACCCCCTACATAGCTGACTAATGTTATAAATACTAAAGTTTGTGTAGGTACCGCATCTGCTGAATGGATTTGGATGAAATTTGGCACACATATAAACCACATAGCCTAGTTGGGTGTGGAACGGACTGCCGAGACAAATGTCCGCAGGTTCAAATCCCAAGGGCACACACCTCTGACTTTTCTAAAAAACTCATGTGTGTATTCTTTGTGAATTTATCGTTCGCTTTAACGGTGAAGGAAAACATCGTGAGGAAACCTGCACATCCGAGAAGTTCTCTATAGGAATTTCGAAGGTGTCTGAAGTCTACCAACCCGCACTAGGCCAGCGTGGTGGACTAAGGCCTAATCCCTCTCAGTAGTAGAGGAGGCCCGTGCTCAGCAGTGGGCAAGTATATAATACAGGGCTGATATTATTATTATTATTATTTGTATAAAAACGGTGGAAACATTGGTGGTACAAATGGCGGTTTTATCGCTCGAGGCGATCTCTATCAGAGAGCCATTGATCATCTTCGTCAGTCGACATTCTGCTGGACTCCACTTCACTCACCATCATGTGCAGTTTGATCACGTTGCTGTTCACGTATAAAAAAAACATCTAATTTCTAAATAAGGCTGTATGACCTTCATTAAAATTTACTTTGATTAAATTCCTTGATAAGCCTGCCGCAAAAAACGACTGATAGCCAGGTGCTTATTATTATTAATTGTAATAATTTATTTAAATCCGATTACATTTCAGCTTGATTTTCTACATAACACGCTGCCATACAACAGAGAGGTCAACATAAAGTGGTTGTAAAAACCCGAAGTGTATCAGCAATAATACTAATAATAATCTCAAACATTACGAGCCTATGTTAATCTCTTTGTTGATTGTATATATCTTATCTCAATGTAGGAATTTATGAAGACAATAAACGTATAATTGGACTCTTTAAGGTCCAAAGTGACCGTCAAGGTGTGACACCAAGTTTTACATGAGGTTTTGATAAGACATAATATAAATTTTATGAACCGATGCAAACTGTTTATTTCAAAGGCATCGAATACGTGCATTTCAATACATAATTTCTGTCAGATTCAATTAAAACGCGTTTTAGTCGAATTTTTTTTTTTTTTTTTTTTTTTTATGTACGTGCACAGCATGGTGACCTCACTGTACCTGATGGTAAGTGGAGTGGGGTCCGATAGAAGGTCGAATGACCGGAGATGATTACCCCTCGGCAGTCGACACAATTATGCCAGTCTTGGAACCAACTATACACAGGCTGATCCCGGAACGCGACACACCTACGTGGGCTACTATGGCGGGTTTTAAGCACTTTGTGTAAGGGGGTGGCTATCCGGGTTGATATAAAATATATCCCACCACCAACATTTGCAGCGTATCGATAACCATTTAAAAATACGTCTACAAATTTCTTATTTCGTTGAGGTCTTTAATTTTTTGTATCACCATCAATCACTTGAAGTCCATCACTGAACATAGCCTATATACTAATTTTCAAAGGGACCTGGCAAAAGCATTCTGCATCCAGAATTGAATCTTGTTACCGCAAAGTAAATGACCCATTATACAAAAACAGCATATCGTACTGAATTCTCATTACAGTTAAGCAGTTGTAATAATCGTTATACAATAGAGAAAGTCGCTCAAATGGTGATGAAACGTTACGCGCCGCGTGCAATCAATTGTGCGGCGCCGGAGCAAGTACCCGCCGAACAATCGAGGATTCATTGCAAAAGACATTCATGGTATCCTGCTAAATCCATAGTCGTATTCTTTAACTCATTAATTGTGGGTATTTTAGTATAGGGCGAGCTATACAAAGCAGCAAAAAAAGCTGTTTTAACGAAACTGCTTCTTAGGGGGCTGTCCACCATTCCTAAAAATATTAATGCAAATCGCATTCACAGTTATTTTTCGAATGTACAATCATCACGAAAATTTGATATAATGTAAAAACTATTTTGTGATGCCCACCAATCGATCCTGTTGCTTAAAAGGATTAGAAAATATGGGACCATTTATATTTGTATGTTTGGGTCCTTAAATATCTGTATAATAATATAATGAATAGAAAAGTTTAACAAGATTTTTTGATGTTTATTATAAGCAAACTTAGATACCACTGAATGGATATGGATAAAATTTGGTACAGGGTTAATTCAATTCTTGGATAAACACGTAGGCTATTTTTCATGCAAGAAAAGTATAATGTGGTACTTTTATCCTAGAATAAAAGATGAAGCTACAAGCACGCGACTTACTTGGCTCCTCATTAAAATTTATATTAGCGTACAAATCACAAAATATTGTGTATCTTTGATGTAAAGGAAGGCTAGCATTTATTTCTGAATATCACTCAAATGCAAATACTCGTAATTCGCTAATTACAACGCTTTGTAGATAACATAATCAAATTTAATGTGTGAAATATAAGGAATGTGATATCAAGCATCGGTCCAGCCACGTTCATTGATAACATATTAATCAAACTTATTCTTGCGAGATGAATTACAATATAAGAGTCCATGGTCAATGGTCATTTTCATTTATTTTTTTTGCAATGCAGTGACTCCATAATGGAATGAGATTACGTAGTCAGCCACAAAAATAACTGAACAAATTTTAAAATAATTATTGTCGGGACAAGTTTCCTATGACAGAAAAAATTAAGAAAATTGCGCAGAAAAATTGGAAAGATTCAAAAAACTTAACGACTACTAACATTGCGAATTTTTTAATATAAATTTTACAGACAGCTCCTTTTTTTATAAAAATTCCCTGTGTCTATACTTCACTGAATTCCTCCCAAACCGTTAGATCGATTTTAATGAAATTGTTATGTGTTTTTGATTGGGTCTTTGGATGTATAGATTCATAATTAGATTCGGTAGGTGGCGCTGTACTTGAGTTCTAGGGTTTTATCACCTTTTTGGGCAAGACAATGTCTGCCAGGGCCGCTAGTAAGCTATAATTAGACATTTAATTACCTACTCTTATTCCAGGCGATCGGCGATCAAACAAAACTAATTCTCAATGTTCTGGACATTGACGTATATTCTATAGACACGAACGTCCTTATAAACTATTTGTTCAAAATCTGAACTAAAATGGCACCCAAAACGTCACTGTTATAACCTATTTATTCCCTTGAACAACAAAAATTTTTACTTATTTGACTTATATTTTTTATTCAAATCCAGGTTTACACTTAAATTCAAGTTTTTGTATCATGAGCGCCACTCCGTACACAACCACAAGCTGTCAATATTGACCATACTAAAGTCAGTTTGAATGGATTGCAGTTCAATTTAGTTGAACACAGTGAATGTTCGGAACGCCAAATCTAATACGTAGTACATATATATCGATGGTTCTGGAACAAAGTTAAAGGATATTTATTTATTTTACATCGTACACGACACTGTCCTAAATTCCATTTGACAGTGACACAATTGATTAAACAATAAGGTCACGCGGCTTATTTGACCCTAAATGATAGGGTTTTTATCATATAAAATTCACTTCTAACATCAGAATTGAATTCAACCTCCCGATTAAAAAGAAAACTAACCAGCATTTATTAATGTTAAGGAAGAAATAATAAAATACTGTTGTCTCAAATTATAGCTTGAAAATGGTGTTCTTTTTTATTTTAAATAAAGAGAAGACCAAAACTATGTCGACCGGCATGAGATACATATCACCGGACAATCTGCATAGTTATACAGGCCTGCATGATTGCGTCTTCACGCTCCACCTGAAGGACCCCAAATTGAAGGAATGAGGCAAACTTCCATAGCTTAATGGTGCGGCAGAAATGTGTTACTGAATCTTTTGGTTCGAGCCAGGTTGGAAGAGGCCACGAAATTGTGGTTACGCAAACCCGCATGCCTATTTTTGTTAAGGAAAAGCGAGGATGGGGAGGAGTATCCAGGGCATAGCCGGGGTCGTATGCCGCTATGCTCTATGAATTTGAATGCATAACTAAGGACATTGGTTATGACGTCACCCAAAACTTTACCCGCCTTACTTGTAAACTTGTTTTAGCGTTAAGAGGTGATTAAGAATTGCTTAAATTCAAATTTAAATAGTTTATTACAAATCAGACTTACATAAGAGCTTAAAATATGCAAAAATAAATAAAATTACAGGAAATTATAAACAACAACGCAAATTACCAGGGGTACCCAAACTAGGCAAGGCCTGTATCTTCGGAAAACAATTAATGAAATAAGTTTAAAAAATAGCTGTCAAAAACATCACCGGATTCCTAGTTCAAACTTTATTAAGAGGCAAGATGGCGGCTTTTGACTTACAGCTGATCGAGTAAATTATATACTATATATAGCATAGCTTTGCCAAATTTTTGTAGTTTTGCATGGCACTCGTTATTCCGAAATTGTCGTTAAGACATAATACACAAAATTACAATGAAAATGTCCATTAAATAACAGAAATAGCCTCCTGCCGTGGAGTCTTCCTCCCTATTACCAAGGCACAAACTACGGCTCAAGATATACTGGTTAAATAATTTTACCTAACCTACATCACGGCAATCATAAACGCATCAAGTTCACGTAATGCATGCAGCTAACATTCGGCCTTGGCGATATTCTAGACAATTTTCCTCGTATACAATTTTTAAGGAACATAATGGAATATTGAAAGAAACTGTATTATATACGTATTAAGGTCTGAACTAGAATATACAGTACACGTATACATTCATCAAACCTTTTCCCCTTTCAGGGGTACGCAGAGGTGTAATACACATTACATTAAGCCAGCTATGCTGTCAAGGGCGGATCCAGCTTTGGCGCCAGGGGGGTCACATAGTCGTGGTCAACTCACAAGAAGTTATAATTTAATTTTAACAAAAATAGATAGAAATAAAAAGTAGGTATTTTATTCATGAATGTAATAAATGTGTTCATGTCCTAAGTGAATGAACAGCTAGTACATTAATTAACTTCCCAATGTTTTTACCAAATACGATATCAATAAGGACTTATTGATATCGGTATATTTACAACCGAAATCTATAATTTTAATGATTGACGCTAAGATAGCGATGGGAATCGTTTATTGTTCTCGATAACCCGACAAAATTCATACGTCAAGGTCGTTCTTAGTGCTAAAACACTTTACAGCTTGTCTCTATCATTTGCACTTAACACTACACACACTAATGCCTTTCATCCCGAGAGGTAGCCAGAGGCGCAACAGGTGCACCTACTTTCCATTGTGTATTCTATCTCACGATGTGATAGAAGCGAACCTTTCGCGATATCGGGCACAAATTCCAGGCAAAATCCAGGCTGATATTGAGTAGAAAAGCCCAACATCACTTTGCCATACCCGGGGATCGAACCCGAGACCTGAGCACTGCCATACCGTAATACAACTTCACCACCGAGGCAATCCACTTAATATTAGTTAAGACAAAGGACAAAATTGGCAAGCCATATTACATACACTGCTGTTTCGAACAAAATGCCTTAAAAGAAAACAGACAGCTCAACTTACGCTGGTCGAGGTATGGTCCTAGCACCACCGGATTTCAACCACACCTAAATTTCCGTATAATCCATTCGAACCGAGCTTATTTTTAATACTTAATTCTTGAAACTTAATAACTTGTCAGTCGTAATCGCTTCGCCGGCATCGATATCCTGTACCGTTTCCTGACCATCCTACGCGAAGGGATAGCATCTATTCATACTTTATAAATACATGTCACCGATAAAACACTTTGTTATTGTTTTACATCCGTTATTTTAATGAGTGTATTTTAAGTTATTTAGAAGCTAGGAGAATGAGAAAGGATGTTTTTATAAGTTAAAGTTACTTATGATCATCGATATAATATATACGTATGTATCACGTACTAGATCTGGCGTTTCGTACAATCATTGTCTTTGACTGAACTATACTGCAATCCGTACACCTGACTTAATTATGATTTCAAATTGACAGCGTTTGGTTATGTACGGAGTAACGCTCATAAGATAAGAACTTGAGTCAAGTGTAAACCTGGATGTGAATAAAAATATTAGTCAAATAAGTAAAATTATTTGTTGTTCAAGTGAATAAATAGGTTATAACAGTGAAGTTTTAGTTGCCATTTTAGTTCAGATTTTGAACAAATCCGTGGTCCGCGCACACCGTTACTCAGAAACTTAGAATTTACGCACTTGCTCGGAAACACGTTGCGTTTATAAATTTATTTATGCGTTAAAAATAGTTTGCAAAAAGCGTGGGAAGCGAAAATACTTATTAATACTATTGAATGCAATGACTTAATGTCAACATAGTTCGATGACATTAGTTTTTCATGATATGCAGATTAGGCTATTGTTACGCTTTAGTTTCTAAAATGTGTCATAAAATGTTATATTTAATTACGGACTCGAGACCAAAAAATACTTTTAAAAGTATGCTTTCTAAGCTATATGAATTTTAGTACAGGTATCTTTATAAAAGTAACCTATTAATTATATAAATGCTAAACCCAGCGACTACACGGATTCAACCCAATCTTTCACATAGAAATTTCTATAACACAGTAAACTGTACTCTCTTTAGAGCTACAAATAAAAGAAATTTCATAACAGACTTACCTTTAGCGTCGATAAAATAGAATAGTCCTTTACGGCATTGATTTTGAAATTGGACCTTCCATTTTTGATAGCATGTCAAATTATTTTTCATCTAAAATAAAGTCTGTCTGGATGCTATTCCATTCAAATACAAGGATGCTTGTAGTTTATATGGACGTTCGTGTCTATATAATATACGTCAATGCTTATGGTAGAATCTGTCTCGAGAAGTAATAAGGTTTGTTTATTACTAATGTTACGTAACGCTAGGCATGCGTTGTTCGGATTTCGGAATTAAACAAGTGGTGACATATTAGATACCATATCTATATCTATACTATTATTTAATAGAGCTACTTTGAACGCGATAATCTAAGGAACTGCTAGTGCGAATTGATTTTTTTCTTATTGTTAATAACTTATTTATCGAAGAAGACTACAGGCTATAGGTACAACATCACGCTATGACCAATAGGAGCGGAGCGTTAATGAAAAAAAATATGCAAAAACGGGGAACATTACTTCCTTCTGAGAGCTGCCGTTGCGTAAACAGTTAAGCAAAAATTATGTGTGACGGAATTGTGTCTCTTAAAAAATCTATAAAATATGTTATAAAACAAAGTCTCCCGCCGTATGAGTCTGCCTGTCTGAACGCGATAAACTGAAAAACTACCCAACGGATTGCAATGAGCTTTGGTATGATGATAGTTTGAGCCCATGGGAAGGACATAAGCTAATTTCATTCTCGCGAAAATTTATAGCGGGAATTTATCGAGTGTGTGAAGTCTACCAATCCGCACTAGGCCAGCGTGGTGGACTAAGGTCTGATCCCCCTTAGCAGTAGAGGAGGACCGCGTCCAGCACTGGGACAATATATAATACAGGGTTATTATTATTATTAAATTTTATGTGGCGATTAGGTCGCCATCACATCACGGGACATAATACACACGGCGGAAAATGGGTCCACCAGTTTCAGCCCTGTCTACCACTTCGGAGATAAAAGGCATGCGCGCTTCCAAAGGTCTTTTAACACAATTCTAGTTCACACATTTTAGAATTTCAAAGAGAATATTTCTAATCATTTTCCCACAAGCTTCTCTCAGTATGTCCTATAAGATTCAATTTATATGTTATTAGTGTACGTTTAATGATAATTGCGTGATTACGTGCAATGGATGCCAGTGAAAGTCAGATGAGATCGCGAATACGCGCGAAAATATGCGCCTTGCGAGTAGCGGACTCTAATTTTACTGATTCTCAATATTTTTATAAGGAATGTTTTATTAGTGCTCGATGGCCTAATAAGGAATGACACAAACTGCGGAGATCAAGGTCCACAGGTTCAAAGCCCGGGGCACACACATCTAAATTTTCGAAGTTATTTCTTGATTACACTTTGTAGGTATATAGGCAGACTTAACGCCAAGGGCATTCTCTTCAAGTTGATAGTGAGAGACGGAAGCAGGTGCATAATAAAAAGATAATAAAGCTAGTAAACTGTACGACCATAATAAAACTTGCTAAATAAGGTGTATTATTTTTAAATTATCGTTCGGTTTAACGGTCAAGGAAAACACGAGGAAACCTACACACCTAAAAATTCTCTAGTATAATTTCGAAAGTATGTAAATATTACCAACCCGCACTAAACCAGCGCGGAGAGTTATCTATGACCAAAACCTTCGCAGTAGTAGGCGAGGTCCGCGACCAGCAGTGGACAGTATGCAATACAGGGCTAGTATTATTATTACTGTTGCATTTGGCTGACAGGTCTTGTGTATGCAAGTCTCTGTAAGTACAACTGGAATATTACAGTATGTAAATTTAATCGAGAGACCTATTAAAATACACAGCAGTCTATGTTTGCATGTAACTAATAAAAATATACGCAAAATTAATTATAAATGCGTTAATGAACACTTCACATTACATCCAAGTGTGTGGCAACACCTTACTAAAAACTTGGCAACACTTGTGTTTTTTATCGCGGGCAAAAACGCGCTATCGCTAGCATCATTTGGGGGGCGAGTGGAACGGCTATGTTGGTTTTAGTCTTACGGCACAACGTCGACACTTGGAGTATTTATTTATTAATTTATTTGGGAAACAAACAGAGTATATTATCATCATCCGAGGGAGCATTGGACCGAGTCCCTAACCCCTGTATACCCTACACCGGCATACCAACCAAAACCCGCGGTGGCCTTTTTCGGCGCATACGGGACGGCCCCGGGATATCTTGTTGCAATAAGATAGCTGCTCGGAAGCAGCCCTAGCTCTACGTTACTCTTGTGTAATATTTATTACATACAGGGTCATTTTGACATCGCGTTACTAAATGAAACCACATACTTATCTACTGAGAAATAACACCTTACAATAAGTTACTTGAGCCGTAGATGTAAAATAAAAAAGTGTAAGTTTCGAACAAAATAAATAATAATAAAAAGTAATTTTAATTTTACGCGCCCTAAAGCCACTACCTACTACTCTCAGAGAATTCGTTGCAGTGGCAACATCATACCTTTAGTCAGAAAAACACCCAAGCACACATCATATTCGCATTAAACTACAAAATGCACAACAAATCAGAAAACTAAAACCAGGATTTTTTGGTGAAAATATTAGTTATTAATGGATGGTTTTTGGCACAATGTCAGCAAAGGTGAAGACGAGTATGTGGTTTCATATAGTAACACTATGACAAAATGACCCTGTATATCAAACCGCTACTGTCACCGAAATATTTCTTATGTACATTGTTCCTAGTACGTATGTAATTAAATAATAGATAATCATGTCTCATATAATGACTCATTGACCGCTGTGCCGGGCATGACTTAGCTAGGCCAAAGTCCATGTTTGGGTTTACATACAATTAAATCATTATTATAAATGTAACATTTGTGAATGTTTGTTTGTTTGATACTTCCTAAAACAATTATAAAAACGTATTTTTTCAGTTTTTTTTCGTATTATTGCATTGTCATCCATACATGACAAGTATGCAAATTTTCATATTAATCCAACATCTTGAAGTACGTCAAAATTGTCTTCAAAGTTTCCGTTACATACAATCATACTAACAAACGACCGTAGCTAATATATATAAATACACAGATACACCAAGTCTTAAAGATATTGTTAACTATTAGCCATAATGGTTGTGTTTTTGTCATGTTACCTTTGAAAAGACGCATATAATGGAACATGTTGCGAATAAGCATTCGCACTTAACACACATTGAAAATATTTCCGCATTCACTTCTAGCACTGAAACATCCGCCACAAAGTTTCTCATGACGATAACTTATTGGAAATTAAATCATAAATTAAAACAATCTTAACGGCTTTTCCTATCCATCGCCGGAATGGACCAATCAGAATAGTTTTTTGAAGTGCACACAAATGACATATTTTGAATTGTTTATTCTCGAAATATAATCGAAGATTTAAAACCAAAGTTCCTAAGAAAAAGCAAAGTCCAAAACTACCCTCATAACACTAATTATAATTTTAGCAAAAAACTCACCTCATAAAACCATCCGAACTTGTCGTACGGTATCTCCATGGGCAGATTGGGGAATTGCGACGCGATGTCCAACACTGGGTCATCGATACCGTCGAACAGCCACGACGACACGTTGGCGGTAAGGAACATGTTGCTGTGGTACAGCCGCAGGAACACGTCTACAGGGATCTTGATGATCATCCGCTCGTTACGCATCGTGTAGGCTACCGTCTGGGAACGAGGTGATGACGTCAGGTTTTTTTTATTGCTTTGATTGACGAGACGAGTTTGCCGTTCGCCTGATGGTAAGCGACACGACCGCCCATAAACAGATACACCATCCAACACCTTGAATTACAAAGTATTGTTTGGTACTCCACTGCGCTCGCCATCCTGAGACATGAGATGTTAAGTCATTATGTCCAGTGGTTACACGGGCTACAATGTCCTTTAAACTGGAACACAACAGTGACTACACGCTGATGCTTGGCGACAGAAATAGACAATTGTTTAATTTCAGTACAGTCTAACATCTAATACTAGGCTTGTTTATGGGCAGCGTTTGGTGAGAGGATTGTTGGTCTCGCCAATCAGTTGTATCAAAATAATCCTTTCCTAGATTAATATAAATTGTAATACACTAACATTTCGGGATCGATTAAGACAGGCCGGCATAATTGTGACGACCGTCAACTGACGTAATACTGGCTGTTAATAAGAAGACAGTATATGTATCATCAGGTCCAGTATGGTAGGATACAAAACTCACCGCGATGATGGGGTTGATGGTGGTAATCTCGTCAGATAGGCTGCCGTTGGACAGCTCCGGCTCGTAGTACCAAAACCGTTGGTTATAGTACGTAATCGTAGAGTTATCGTTCCATGACAGGTTCACCTAAAACACAATCAAATCCATTTCTTTTTATTATGTATTTCACTAAGCTGATAATCAAACATACATGTTATTATATACATAAATTTTACAGTGGTTCCTAATTATATTGGCTTTAATTTTCAAATGGTTGATTGCCCTTTAACTAGTGGCTCCAATGTCGGACAAACTATGAATTGCGATAGAAAAAATCACACAGTATTGTCTGGTCTGGAAATTGAACTCAGGATCTTCAGTCTATATAAGCTATATGTGACATAAAAATACAAATCAAAATGTCTAAATATATATAGGTAGGTATAATATAACTCCAATTTCTCTATCTATCAAAATAAAAATCGCAAATACTAAATCATTGCTATCAGTATCATAATATTATTATTTTTATAGTTGTTAAGAACCAGATAATGTGTTTATGATGCCAAACATGCATAAATAACGAATTAGGGTAGAGGCACCAGTCTTGGACAGATACCAGTAATCGAATTTCTTTAATTACAAAAACTGGGTTTTTCGTACCGTTTTTCAAATTTCTCCACACTTGGAATTAAATATGATTCTCCTTCATTATTTAATAAACATTAGCCTCGTGAAAAGGGCGAGTAATTCTTTTCATACTTGACGAGATATTTAGGAGCGGGATAATGCAAAGATTTACGAATAACCTCTTTAAAAAAAACAATTTTGAGCATTTATGAAAATTTTAAGCTACCAAAATATTCTTTATTTCATTATCTATCTAGTTGTCTTGGTTGCAATTTAAAACGCTGTTTACTTGAGGCGGAGAGGCACCAAATCAACAACTTTAGTGACATTTACATTAGGAAATTATCGATATAACATAAACATGATAATTTCTTTTAGATAACATATTGCACAAATACAATGTTTAATTTTTTCTTAATGTTATACATTTGAAATAAAAGCTAAAAATACGTTTAGCACGTGTTATTGAGTGGGTCGTTAAACCACAAGTTCGATATCCACAGCGAGACAAATGATTATCTGATCCGCATTTATTTGTATCGAGACCTCTAGGAGTCGTGTTGCCCGCGACAAACAACTTACATCTGAAAATCAGGGAATTTCTAGATATGTCTTGTGTCGTGGAAGTGGCTGTTACCTCTTAGGATCTATTCACACTGTGTTTTTAAACGAGCTGACCACGCGGAGTAAACGTAATGCAGAAAGGAACTGCGTACTGCGTAGGTGCTCCATATGTGTGCGAGCACTGAAGACAGTGTGCGTAAGAAAAGCGCGCGTTTTCAGTGCGATTATTGAAAGTTGTGAATACGCCCTTAGCTTGCAAATTTATCCCACTGCACCTGATGGTAAGCGAACTAAGGAACAAATAGAGTGTCGACTGATTAACGATGAATAATACTCGCCAGTCGCCATTTTTAAATTGATATTAAGATAGCCAAAGGAAACTACTTCATTCAATCTTATGTTTGACGTCAGCCAACATTTCTGGGTTTTTAATTTTCTTTGAAATTACCTATTAAAAAGAACAATCAGAGTAGAAAAACTAATACACGGTCATTGACGTATATTGTATAGACACGAACTATAACCACTTGCTATCAATGTTGAAATCATACTAAAATCAGGTGTACGGATTGCAGTACAGTTGATTCGAGCACAACGAGTGTACAGAACGCCAGATCCAGTACGTAGTACATATATATATATCGATGGACACGGTATTTTGTTTTAGGCATGTTTAGTTTTTGTAATGTTATAAATCATAAGCATGTTTTAAATCAGAGGCGCAGACGCATAACGAACCGCAACTTACATTGACCACTGTGGTGAAGTCAGGTAATGACACATAAAAAAATAAGAACAATAGCCTGAGTAATTAGTGTAAAGTTCACAGCGGTTAGCATTTATCAACACTTATAAACATAATGGAAAGCATTTATTAACTCATAATGAAAACAATTGAATTAAAAGTTACATAAATATTACGGTAACAACTATCGCATGATTATCATGGAAGTTACTCTTGAATCTATCCGGGATAAAAAAATCAGCGTTATCCTGGTGAAATAGGTATTTTGATATTTATCCTGGAAAAGCCTATTACGTGGTGAGACCTCAAGCAACAAATATCTAATCATATCTAATCATCAACTTATTGTTTGAATTTACTCACTAATACTATTAATGCGAATAGCTGTAAAAATCTTTGAATTATTGTTAAAAATAAACTCAGAAACAGCTGAACGGATTTGGATAAAATTTAGCACACGTGGAGACAATGTCCTAGATTAACGTATCATTTTGGCCCCGGGTTTATATTTGCCATGATTTTTTTTTATTTTTAATCTGATTTCAAAATGATGGCGTTGTGGAGACATTGATTTAGGGTAATATGTAGAAAGGTGTTTACGGCGGGCGAAGTCGCGAGCGACACCTAACAATGCTAATAGTAAGATTGTCGTATTTAATGCAGTCCACGTGGTCACAGTCCGTGCATCACCTCATACAAGCCTCATAAATCAAGACGTCACGCTGCGATTAAATACCTAATTCTGCATCATAAATCTAGATCAACAAATCAACGAGACTATTAATTGATTATAACATTATATTTGACATCATTTGGCCTCACTGGAGTAGCATATTATATGCAGGAACAGCTTCAGGTGGAACGTCTGCTTCCGTCGCCTAGAAGTTTGTGATTATTTGTGTTCCAGAAGAACGTCGCCAATCATAATTAAACATGGAATTTGTCAGGATAACAACTATAGTACATTTTGATAGTGGTAGGATATATTTTATATCAACCCGGATAGCCACCCCCTACACAAAGTGGTTAAAACCCGCCATAGTAGCCCACGTAAGTGTGTCGCGTTCCGTGATCAGCCTGTGTATATTCGGTTCCAACAGGCCGCCATAATTGTGTCGACTGTCGGGGGGTAATCATCTCTCGTCAGTCGACATTCTATTGGACCCCACTCCACTTACCATCAGGTGCAGTGAGGTCACTTTGCCATACACGTATAAAAAAAAGTAATTTGTAATTAATTGAAAGATCAATAATTGTACTTAGAATATAGCCAATAAAGACGACACGAATCCGTCTCGTTAAATTATGATTGGTCGAGAGACTACCACGTGTGTGACGTATCGGTCTCTCGACCAATCACAAGCCTCAAAATTAAACGACATCGACTTACGAGTCACGTTTTTAGGGAAATTGGGGCTGATGGAGCTACTGTTTAAGGTGTGTCCTACCGCTTGTCATCAGGCGAACGGCTTGTATTTCGGTTCGATGTTATGGAAATGAAAAGGGAAGATGTTTGGATATTTATTAGAGATATATATACAAGAACTGCTGAACGGATTGGACGAAATTCGCACATACCCTGGATAAACTTATAGCTTTTGTCGCGGTAAAGTGTAGCGGTACGTCTATAAAAGGACATTATTTTCCCACAAGCAGAGCCGGGAGTAATAACTAGTAAATAAATAATAGTAAATAGATCAAGTCTCATTCTGACGGTTATACAAATAGCACGAGCAGATAGTGATGAAACATTACAAAGTGCTCTTTATTAAACAATGGAACAAATGTATTTGTCATTGTAACGTAATTTTAAATGGCACAACAATCATAAACAGAAAACAATATTGAATTTTATATATTAGTTTATATTATAAAGGGCTTGCTTTGTAAGTTTGGATGTAAAGTTAGAATGGGCGAACGGGGCGTGCTTTGGGGGTCCTCGTGCTTGCCAGGGACACAAAAAAAACATTACTCTTCGGCAATCGGGTAAAAAGACCTCGAATTGTTCGCCTTAAGCTTCGTATTAACTTTACTGCTAGTTCAAGGACCCAAAAGTGACCACTAAACCTACTAATTCATATAAAGATCATTTCATCAATAAAAACTTAGAAGCTCGTTTATAAAAACTAAGAACACTTCTCTGGGTGCTTTGTTGCTTTTTTATCAGAGGACAAAAATACTTAGCTTGATGATAACTGACAGTCCAGAAAAAAAAATGCATAACAATACGTAGATTTTACAATAGTGACAAATGGACAGGTTCAAAAATGGAGACAAGGTTACAAAGATAGTCTCCAGGTCTTCGTCTTTTAACCAGAAAATTCCCTGAACAACATTGAGACCATTCAAAAAACGTTAACATAGTATTTAAATATCTTTTAATAATAGCAAACTGAGTACTAATTCCCCAAACTTATTAATTTATGTAGAGATATACGCGTAAACGCGGTTGGCAACATTGTAATACTCTTTGACATTTGAAAAACAAGGAACCGGTTTGCCAATACGCTGAATATATGCAAAATAAACGATTTTTGAAAGTAACCCTGTGTTTTAAATATATTATTAATGCGTTACTAATAAAGAGAAAAAGAGAACGTTAAAGTATTTACCTGAAAGGTTTTTTAATAGTCGGGATGTCTCGGGAAATCATGAATCCGATGAAATTCCGGCTGGCATGAATATAAATACACGCATATTTATTATTTAGTAGTGTTTGTTAACGTGCGAGAATAAAACCTTTAGAAAATCCTTTGTTTACAGACACTAATATCATTTGTATCCGTCCTGATAGCGACTCAAGAAATGTGTCGCGTTTTGGAATCACCCGGATTTATACAGGCCGACATAATTGGTGAGGAGTAACATCTCTCGTCACTCAACTCTCTATCTAGGACCCTATCCCACTGACCGTCAAAATGCCATGGAGGGAAGTGGAAAATTAATATTTCCAACTCCTCCCTACCTTTCTATTTGATTAATTTCGTTGCGAGATAATGAAAAATTAGTGTCCCCTGAGACTCGCCAAGCTTCACCGCTCGGGGTCATGAAATGCGTACTAATGATCCTGGCTTACAAGAGTTGTAGTGGTGAGTGTGGAAGCGGGAAAGTCTCTGTAACCGTCAGATGCACTAGTCATTTTGCCACGCGCGTATAAAAAAAAATAATGAATACTATTTTTAAGACATAGATTTTTTGTGCATGCAAACCAGTTTAGTAACTGACATTTAATAGTAGAGAGCCGCAGACAGAAAACAAAATAATAAGTATGTTGAATATTCACCGGCTCGATCGAATTAATTAACCATTCCCGGTTCGATATATTATTTGTTGTTACTACGCCCTACTTATTTAATATTAACACAATATCAGTGGCGAAGAGTGAAATTTTTCAAAAGGTAACTCTAGGCAAAAATAAATTGCCTTAGTTAACATATCGCTGCCAATTTAACAGACAACAAAAACTAAGACAATCGGAAATCAACCTAAAAAGGGAGACGGAAGGAATCAAGTTGTATGGACGCTTCGACGCTGTATAATATGAAGATTTCAAATAACACATGTAACCGTATCGACTCTCGTTTACTGGTAGTGTAAACCGTTAGGCTGTGAGTTCGATTTCCAGGTCGGAATGAAGTTGTTTTTCGATTAGAAAATGCAAAGCTTGAGCGGAAGAGTAATCTTTTCTAGCTGTCTTCCCCAGGCTTTGATGTGGGATAAACATTTAAAAGTCGTAAAGAAAATTTTGCCTTTGTTCCTGCAAGCGCGCTGCCTAAACAACTACAAATATGCACAAGAGTAATATAAAAAAACAATACTTAAAACTACAACCTACCTTGCTATGCGTCTCCCGGAACACATACGGCCCCATCTGCGTGACTTGCAAAGAGACGTTCTTCCCGGCCAAAATATCATCCACATTCGATATGTTGAACATGAAACACTCAAGATACATCGGGATCGGCGTCTCGCGCCAAATTTCGAACGACATGGAAGTCGGGGACAGCACCATCATCTGGAAATAAGAGGTTTATGAGAATAAGTTTGTCCTGAACGGAAGCTTGAAGGCGTTGCTTCCACATCCGAGGCATTTTTATTTATTCTGGCTCGATGCTGATTGATAATATAATACGATTTCTACAGTATCCTTGTCAACACTTTACTACTACTTATATTTACTTACATAATTGTAAGTGGAGTGGCGATTATCTCTCTTCAGTCGACACTATCACCACTTCACTTAAATTATATCTCTTCAGACTTATCGAACCAAAACAAACAAAACTAATGAAATGTTAGTGACGGTTCTTGAGAAATGTTAGGTCAGAATGCTATGCTATGCTGTCAGGCTTTGACTCCACCGTCGACCCTTATAAATTCTAAAGCATTTTACCACCACCTGCGTCATGATGACGCTGCAATTGTTACCATCGTACCATCGGACATTACCACAATTCCAAGCTTAGGATATTATAGCAGATTTTATCATATCTGTCCTCGCATCGAGACCTATCAATGGCAAATAATTGCTAATCATTTTATACATTTGCTACAACCCGCTCATATTCCACCAGTTATTCCACCACTCAATTGCATTTAGAGACTAAATTGTACGCAAATTGCTATCTAAGCATGACCATGCAATAAAGCTGGCCGGCATTAGGCAACCGTCAAGACATGCTGATGCGCCATGCCGTTTATAGACCGCACTCACCATCATGTGCAGTGACCTCACTAGACCGTGCTAAAATAAAAAAATACGTGAATACCTGTTCATCAAAATCAATACATATTTATTTACGAGCCGATTTAACCGGAGTAATACCATTGTCTCACACAAAAGCAACGCGAACATCAGTTCAATTAAGTTAACAACTTGCTCTAGCATTTTTATAGCAACATTCCCTAATTCATAGTTCATTTCTTTCAGCAGCCCATCCACGATACTTCTAATTCAGGTAAGAGATTTATAGTTACTCATTTCGTTCTTTGTAGTAATGAACAATAGAAGTAATCGTCTCGTCATTCTAAGAGCGATGCACGTAATTTTTCGACTTACCTATCAATAGGACTTCTCTACTCCGGTCCACAATTCCTTCCTCTCTTCTAGCATACCACAGAAAGTTTTAAGCATACCACAGAAGCTAATGGTACTAAGCCATTATCTACAATACAAGACATGTCCTCGACGAGGATTATAATCAAAACTCACCCTCTGCAGTTGTGACATAAATAGAGGAGGCCAATAAACCACCATGACGGCCCCGACCACCACCAGCCCGGCCCCGAAGCCCATGAAAAGGCCACTCTTTAATCCTGATGACACCATTGTGACTTAATACCTGTATCAAGAGAATACGTATATTTTAGTAAAATCTTCAGCATCAAGTTAAACAATTGTCAATAGCTTTCCTAGGTGGTAAATCACATACGAGTAATGCTGTTCATGCAAGTCTTATCTGGGTAAGTATTACTTCTTTGTGTGTTTCTGTCGCCAGATACTATTACTCCTATTTGAAGCGATGCAAGCACTATTATTCCTATTTGACGTATAGTTGATCTTTTACAAGCGAGGAGTTTTCTCGTCATGTCCTAGAGACAAATTCATTAAAAGATTTGACTTAATACGAATTTGTCCATACACTTAAAACATAATCAAATAATATGGCTAATCTCATACATGTAGGTGTTTCAAAATGTTTAAAATCGATTAACTAACGATTCCTTATGTTCACGCGAATGTTAGACATTGAAATAAAACTATTTTGCGGATTTAATGGCGGCTATTATATTATAATTTTCTCCCGACGTTTCGAAGACTTTACAGTCTAAGTGATAACGAAAATGAAAGAAGTATTTTCTTTTTATAACATATTTTAAAATGAAAAATGTCCTGAGCGTTTGTGTGAAGGCAATCAGTGTTTGCATATTATGAAACGAATCTGATCACTTATTATGCGAACGAATCCGCAAATGAGTTCATGGCCGAATGCGAAATATCGCAAACATGAATATAGTATGCAAATTACAAAACAAATAAATAACAACTTGAAATATATTTTTTTTTCGGTAACAAGCTGACGATAAATAACGCCCGTACAATAATTTAATTTTTTAATCAGTAATACAATTTCATAATTTTTATTTAAACATGGTCTGACGTCCGTGAACGGAACAGTTTTTTAAAAAGACCTTAAAGTGTTTTTTAATTATTCGTAAATCTTTGCATATTCCCGCCCGCAACTCTTATTAATTTATAGACTGAATGCTCAAGCCGTTTACTAGGGGAAGGTCTGTAGATAATGCTCCTAGTATTGTATCTACGACATAGTTCTATTACCGATATATTTTTGAGTAATCTGATTTACAAGAAGTGCATTTCTGTCAATGGTATGCCCAGCAACACCTCTAGGATTAAATACAAAACCGCGTTCAGCACAGAAATGCTCCCGTCCTTAGACGTAAGAAGTTAGCTGTTATAATAGGGGACCGGCCTATACTTGATTTTGTACATTATTCTATATGTAATGGTTAATAATATGAAAAAGAAGCACTCCTGCGAAAACTGCATAAAAATTGGTTAAAAAATGAGCGAGTAATTCATATTTCAAATATTGTAATGTGCAGAAGTGGGCGCGATGAGGGGATATCGCTTCATCTCTTTCTTTCGCACGCGTCGTAATTCCCGATGACGTCACATGTGGCTATTTCGTCTCCTTTCTGTTTCTTGTTAATTGCCCCTTCCAACGAAATTCAAAGACTTATAACTTGTTGATTTTTTACCGGATTTTAATAATTCCTTCTGTGTTATAATTTATATTATGTAAATATTTGATAATAGTAAAGAACAAAAATGAGTCCGGTACCCTATTTGCATTACACTGTCATAAACACCTTGGAACAGAACAGCTTGAAAAATGCGTAACAAATAGACAATGCAGTGCGTCTGCGACAATGCGTCTTACCCAGACGGTTTCTCGCATACAAAAGACCTGCAGAAAAGTGCGTTATATACTCATGATAAAACAGACGTTTAGCCAATTGGCTACAGTGATAGGCCACGCAACGTATTAAACGGATGGTGATATCGCACGCACTATCTGTATTAATTTATGCGATATCAGATAAAATATTAATATCAGGAAACAAGAATTTCGTTGACAAAATATTACTAGAATGTTCTGGCGCCTCTTTGTAACTGACGAGGTATCCGCCTATCATTCTATCTGTGTTCTTCTTGTTATGATAGGGACATATTTCTATCGTGATAAACGATAACGATATTAACTTTAATATAAAGTGCAGAATAGCAAGTTTTTGCAGCAATGTATTGCGCAAAAATCTTCAGATGCGTTTTCATTAGTAGATATATTTCATTGGTTCTTATCATAATATACAAAATGTCGCATATGTAGTGTGTGTAGCCACATTTTTACTGCCGTGCTAAGCACAAAAGCGGTATGTCAGGGAAACTTTTATAGTTCTTTTAAAATAGTTTTATTAACAAGTTCTAAACAAGATACCGATATTTAGGTAAGGTCATTGGATAGGTATTTCTTTAAGCTATCCGACGCTATAAAGATCAATATTTCGATTTTTTTGAGATACCACATTTTATCTTAGCACGGCAGTGTGGAAGACAGTTTGCCGCGAGTTAATTAATCGCATGCGGAAGTCGTCTTCAGCAAGTTTTCTTGCTAATCTACGCCACGCTTTAGATTGACGCTTCGCTGCACATCGACTCTGCGCTAGTATGAGTTGACCCTTACACATGGTGGAAAACCTATATGACTAGTGCGAGCATGTAGCGATCACCGCTGTGTATATAACACAGGCTAACATTCCTCTGTTACATTTCTGTTAACGATGTTGTATTATCATGAACTCAAATTGCAACAAAAATATTTGCATATGGATCCTATTTATTACGCATACGCGAATAGCCAACAGCCAATTTCCATAAATCATCGACGCATAATTTTAGAAAAGTCAAAAGCGCGTACCCTTGGGTTTTGAAATTGCGGCATTCGTCTCGGCAGTCCATACGAATCCCAAATAGGCTATCGCTTACTCCCAATGCAAAGATTAACCGATTAAAATCTATTTGCCAATTTGATTGATCTGTTTTCTCTGTCGATCAAAAGAAGTTAATGTCAAGCGTGAGACTGCTTTCAGAACCCATATAGTATAAATTTGCGGAAACAATCTAATCCAGTAAAATATGGAGCCAATAGAAATGTCCTGTTCCTCTCAAATATCTACCATGACATAGTAAAGAACAGAACAGAGATGTAACCTATAACCGATAAGTGCTAAATACTTTGGACGTGCGTTATCAGTTCCATTCATATCTCCGTTCAACGAATACTTACATGATTAGTCATGAATGATTCTCGTATCTCTGATTGTACTTATTGTAATTCCGTTTTATTTATCAAAATCACTTCGAAATTCTTTGGAAATCGGCCATGCCGCAGACGAGTGTTAAGTCGACTTAAGAATATAGAGACCAACTCTCGATGACCACAACAAATTTTTGTACTAGCTACAAATATTGGATGGTGTATGAACTGCAAATGTTTGTCGTCAAACGTTGCATTGCCGATAAATTCAGCTCAAATTGAATATATCTATGACGGTAACCAAAACTTCATTTCATTCATCACAGTTGCCGAAATGCCGGTTATATTCGTTGTACGCCGGTGTTTCAGAAAACATGCGCCTCGCTAAAGCCCGCTATAAGGATTTTTCCGAAAATGGGCAGTGAAATAATATCCGGACAGCCACCTACCTTTGCCCGGTTATATAAAAAAAAACAATTATTTTAGCACTATCGCAAAACATATCAACTGAGCGGTTATATAGTATCGTTGTTTGTCGTTCGCACTACATCAATTACATAAGTATGATTAGCATTCCTAAAGCATCACACCACGGACGTAAATAATAATCCACGGGATAGCTAAAATATTTGCAAGATAACAATTACACTCGTATGTTCTTATAGATAACAAGCATAATCAAGCAAATAAATCCTTTTAATCAAATAATACGCAATGATGGCGCGGTAAGAGAAAATTTTCCGTTATTCACGATGATAGAGTGTTTTGTTCACTTCTGTCGCCGAGCAGCAATAGGGAGACAGTTTTTCGGCTCGACGACATTGTAGCCAGTGTAACGAGACGCGACAAAATAGTATTCGAAGTTCTATATGTTTCTAATATCATGGGTAAAAATGAAGTTCACCACCAAGCGAAAGATGCTGCCGTGCCCTCGTCATTGGTAGTGGTAAGATATATTATCCGCTCAGATAGCGACACAACAATGTGTTAAAAGTTAAAACCTTCCATACTGGCCAACGTAAGTGCGTCGTGTTCCAGGATCACCCTGTATATATCCGGTTAAAACAAGCAAAATTAATCATCTCTCTTCAGACAACATTGCAGTGCAGTGGTATCACATTACAGTAACCATATGAAAAAAAATCGATTGCAAAAAATTCATAACATTCTATGTTCAAATTTAGCACCTACCACATAGCCTTTTATTATAAATCCAAACTTGGCTATCTTGTAACTCTGTTTATTTTTATATGAATACGTCATTGCCACATATTTTACTTAGTACACAGCTACCTTATCATATGTAAAGATAATGTTTAGGAATACTAAAGCATTCCGCATATCATTTTCTTTTAATAAACAATTGAGAGGGATTTCAGCTTTGCCCATGTTAGGTGTTAAACAAAAATCACTTAGAGTTGGAACTTAGACACTTGTCTACAGTTATAGGTACATACAATGTAGCCTAAACATTTTAGAGCTAAGTTTATTCATATAAGCAAGAAATAATAAAAATTCAGAAGTGATTCATTAAATAATTTATAAGTTATTAACACATTTATTATCTTTGTTTATTATCTAAATGCTGTACTCATTTACATACATTCTAATAATAAATTGAGTACACAGTTGTTTTAACATGAAATTTGTATAAGGAATTACAATCAAACAGTCTTATTTTTATTTTGATTTGTATAACTAGACATAATATAATTTATTGAGTCATGAATAAATCTTTTATTGACATAAGAAATTCTTGTGCATTATTTCACTTTTCAAATGCGTACTACTTAATTAGCTGTCTAATGTACTACTACTGATAGATAATGTTTGCTTTAGTGATGTGAAACAAGCACTAATAAAATTAAAATAGATTTCTTTAACATACCTAAGTATTATTTTTCAAGATGTCTCAAGGCTCAAGGCTTTTTATACGCTAAGGTGTCATTGCTTTCGATTATGAGTACATTTTTAATTTAAAAAAATCCCAAAGTTTTATGTGTTGAGTATATTCTTGTTTACCTAACAAAACATTAGTGCCACATTATTTATAAAATGCCTTAGGAATTTGACAGGTTATTCAAAATCTGAAGCCTATGACACTATCAATTATTGTTTTTGAATCTTTTTATGTAAATTATTTAGATGGTGTATAAAAAATAAACATAACAAAGTAAAGAGAAACAAAATAATGTTACCCTTTACTTTTATAGCATATACTATACTGTGATCTACAAAGGTAGGTGTATTGAAAATATCATTTTTATTATTATAGATACAGACTATCTTAGTAGAGCGCAGATTATGCCGATAATTTACGTTAATAATAACTTGTGTGTATCATTCAATACATTACCTCTTTTATTTTATACTACAAAGTATAGGCATTAGCCAATACAGCATAGGTAATTAAATAAAAAAACAATAACTGAACATAGCATCTGTGTTTATCTAACTAGGCCATAAATAACCGTTATAAAAAAATGAGAAATAAACTAATGGTGATAACGCGGTTTCAAAGTATATGTCCTGATTATCCTTTTACAAATAGTGCGTACTATTATACGTAATAGTTTGCAAAAACAACGATGATTACACATAATTCATTGTTGCCGTAAGTGAATACACTTACCGATGCGACAAATTGTTAGATAAATATAAATTTTCAGTTATATCTTCAGAATATTCTTTGGTATTCTTCTAGTCACAATAAACAACCACTGCGCCACTCTTAACACTTTATAATTGAGTTAAACACTTCACATAATTAAATTAATAATATAAACGTAAAATTTATTATAAAAATGCTCGCGTGCATCCCATACGACAGCAAATGGAAAACAATGAAACAGGGGTATGTCACTCTCAAACAGTCACTCTATTTGTTTTTGGTCTAACCTCAAATTAATTTTGTTGTAAGATACTTTCAGTTAGATGACACTGGAGAATAAGTTTTCAAAACACTAATCATGCCTTTTATCCCTATTTATAAAATAATTATGTACGTAATTAAATTAGATAAGTAAAAACATAAAAACAAATGTCAGAGGCTATTTTAATTAATTAAAAAATATGCATTACTGAAAATTCCGAACGAAATACGATAAAAATTGACTGACACAATGACAGAGATTGTGGCAAGTCGTCTGATACAATTTCAAACGAGTTGCCACAATATCTGATGATTGTTATTAAATGGTAAAATATTAAAGTTCTCCTTTTGTTGTAACATGACAACTGAAGCTTAATTTAATTTTTCCATTTTATTAATACAATTATAAACAAAACAACGCATACTTTTTAAATTTTATTCTAGTTTCCAATAAATTACATATCTATTTTCTCATAAGCATGTTAAAATATTTATTGCATAAAGTGGCAATATCGCCTTGTTTCCGTAATTTGAATTCCGGTTGAAAATTTTCAAATTTCCCATTGCAGTTTGTGTGCGATAAGTTCGATTACGATTTCCTCAATAATGAAAGAACTTTGCTTATTCAAACGGACCACCGCTGCCTTCTTACTAATTCACCCCGGGCTTTGTTATTTGTTTTGCACGCGATAAGGAACTGATAAAATATTTGGACAAAATGTCTCATGTTATCTTGGTTGTGCGATTGATGGTAAATGACATTTATATTTTTATAAAAATAATATCGATAGTACTCATTAAAATCGTACATAATATTTACTCAGTCACCGCGATGGCGAAATCTGCTCATTTAAATAGTCTTTTTTAAAATACGTGTGGGAATCTGCATACCTTAAAATTATGCGATATTCACTTTTGATTTTAAACTATGAAAAATCTGTTGGTAGACAAGATTGTCGTTATTACGTCATCTTGGTTTAATATACTTATTTTGGTTTGACTATTGAATAAACAAATTTCAGAGCTGTATCTCTAATGGACTAATTCCTTGCATTTGTATTGTGTTATAAATACATGGCATCATTTATTATTTATTATATTTTAATAAATTATTGTATTATTTTTCAGGACCATTACATTATGTCCCTAAAGCAACTAGTTATAGGTGGAAATCCTGGCAGGACAAAAGGTTTCAAGTTTGAATTAAAGTTCTCGACAAAACTCTTAACAGAGGACAAGAATATACATAAAAAAAAACTTGCGGTACATATATACATAAGCACTTTGAGAGCTGTTATAAATTATATATTGGTGCTTTATGTAGAACTACATTTCCCACTTTGAATCTAGGTAAGATGTTTTCCACATGTTGCGCCAAGAAATTTACAGGTTGAACTGATTCAGATACTTATATATTATATATCTCCTTAAAAGTGCTTAGACTAGATGTTGTACCCTTAAATATATCACACTGACGGCATACGATATATCACACTGATATATCAAATGCATAATGAATTCGCTGTAAATTCAGCGGCGGGCGTGTAGCGAACAAGCCGTGGGTGCGTAGCGTTCACGCAGCGGGCTCACAGTTCGCTACGCATTTTGGACAGTTAGTAATAGAGTGAATTCAGATGAGGAAACATTTCTATTAGCTTTGTTAATTGGAAAAAGTAACTAAAAAAAGGGATATTGCCGTGGTTACATGCCACCGTATTAAAAAGTATGTAAGTTGGGACTAAAAGTACAGGCGACAGCACAACAGCAGCCTGAGTGCTTACTAATATAATTTTATTTAATTTTTTATAATGTGTGTATAATATATGTGTGCTAAGCGAATTTGGCACACGGACAAAGTTGCAATAATATAAGATAGGCTGGCTGCTTTTTATCCCCTGGATAGTATTTTAATTGTGAATCTGAATATAAAATAGACAGTGCTATGCATCGATACTGTTATTTAGGCATTTTTCTAGCGGGAAGGGCTTTTAACGTGCGTGACACTACGAGAAAATCTTCTCTAAAGATCTCGGCTTTCACTTTTCTGTCCGTTCATGTCTCTCATATCGAATTATGTTACAGAACATTATACACCGGATATTCATTTCATGAAAACATGGATTTAATGGCCGAAAGAAGCACATATCTCACCGGTAATGCTATATACATATCTTACTTAAAGTTGTGAAAATGTTTACTAAAACTTTTTAAAATTTAGGATGTTAATTTTGACAAATCACACTAATGATGAGGCTAAGGTATAATCGTTATTGAACGTATTCGATTATCGATTACCATTTTTATAAAACTTGATATCGATAGTTGCATAATTATTTGGTATGTTCAGATGATATAAATATTTTTTATTGAATTATCTATTTATTATTGGTAAGCCATTTCCATTTATGTTTTTTTTAAACCCTACACCACTTGCAGTTATCATTGTGTTAACTATTTAAATCGTGAAAACATTAGATATATTAATTATAGATTTTTTTACCAATAAATGTGATAAATTACAAACAACTCGAATATTTGCAAAAATAATATAATTAAATCTAAATGCAAATTTTTATATTATCGATTTATTTTATTTCAATGGCGATTTGCGATAGTCCGTGATTGTTCATTATGATAATGAGTGGCACTTCAAAATAAAATATGATATTACCTGTAGTAAATTTTACCGAAAAAAAATACGAAACTTCATGTGAAGGAGCTGTCAAAATTATCATCCTATATTTGATAACGTATAGTTACTAATTAGAATTGGGTAGGACATGACATGAAAACGAGTTTGTAAGAGTAGCCTCATTTTAACATTGAGCCGGTACAATGTCCTACTTCAAATTAGGCGAGGCGTACTGAGGCGAGGCGCTTTAATGTGCGCCTTACAGTATTTTGTAATGATAACACTCAAAATACTTTCCTCTGACTCGCGACTCGAAACGCAGTACCATAATGTTCATTGTAAAATAACGTCCTATTGTAATTGTCTATCTCTCTGTCCTCGTCCTATAGTTAACCACGGAGAATGAGTAACGCGACTGCCGCGACATAAAGTTTAAAGTAGTACAATATATAATTTTGAGCCACTCTTCCTTTTTGACGTTATGTACGGGACAAATGTACCGCTTCTTATATGTCCTACTCAACAAGTTACTTTTCCTTGCTCGAACAGTAATATTCATTAATGTTTTATTTTTCAGATATTACTAAAGTATTTTCGGACCATATCTACTGCCTTACAAGTAGGTCCCGAAGACACGCGGTATACAATACTCAAATTGGTTTATTCCAAAAAAATATAAAACATTTACGAAAGTGAAGGGAAGACGATTTTCACCAGAGGAAAAAACATTGTCATTGTCTTTATTCAAAAAAACGTCCTAAATATTACAAACTTTTATGCAAGTATTTTACTCTACCATCATCAAGAACTGTAAAAAAGCCAAATTAATATAATCGCAGGAATAAATCCTATAATTTTCCACTGTTGGAAATAAAGGAAAAAAGATTGTTTTTGCTTTGGTCTTTTGTCTGTGTCATATGATCCATACAAAGATACAAGAGTTTGCTTCACATTAAAAATGCTCTTTTTCTAGCTACGCTTTGGTTTTTATAATAAAAGGCATAAAAAAAATATTTTAATCAGCCAATAGCATATTATTTCACAAATGGACTTAATAAGATAGAGCTAAAAATATTAATACGAACTGTCTTGGAAGATGCCATTGATGCTGGGCTTAACGTAATCAACACAACATGCGACCAGGCACCCGTTAATGTCGGTCCCATAACAGAGTTGGTTAAAGAAAGATGTAACTAAAGCTGTATATTTACGGAAAGGAAAATACTGGTAACATGACATAATACGCGTTAAAGGACAAATAACAACCCCGTTTATGAGCTGTTGCGGCTGAACATTTAACGGCAAGAGCAGAATTCCAGCAGAATGTCGTCAGTTAGTAGATTTCACAATTTTACTTAACAATTTATTTAATTCATTGAACGGGTGTAGCGATTTTTATTTATTGTAAACTAGCTTTTGCCCGCGGCTCCGCCCGCGTGATATAGTTTTTCGTTTAAATCTCTCAAAAGTTATAAAGTTCCCCCCCTTTTTGCTACAGTTTTCATTACTGCTCCGCTCCTTTTGATCATAGCGTGATGATATATAACCTATAGTCACAACGTAGTAGTAGTGATACACAACCTTGAAAATTCCTCTAGAGAATTTTCCAGGTTTGTAGGTTTCCTCACGATGTTTTCCTTCACCGTTGAAGCAAGCGATAATTCACAAAGAATATACACATAATATTTTTAGAGAAGTCAGAGGTGTGTGCCTTTGGATTTGAACCTGCGGACATTCGTCTTGGCAGTCCGTTCCACAATCAACTAGGCCAACGCCGCTTTTTTTTTTGTTCACGTATTGTTTATTATTATTTATACAGATATTTTTTTATCTTTCACGTTCATATTTAAATGGTAAAAGGTGCTGCCCTTGCTGTCCCATCTTAAAAATAGAATATGTATCTACAAAAATGATTAGCAGTCTCATAAGATTGATTTCTTGTGACTACAGTGTTTACGGTCCCTTACTAAAAGATCCTTTAAAATTACCATAAGGGCAAACGACTTTGATTTGAGTTTAAAATAGATAAATTATCAAGTCCAAGTGTGATTCTTTTTACTGATGTATCCTTCATGGACAACAGCTTCATCGTAAAATTAACATTTCAAAATGTTAAAGTGCCTTAAGGCGATACCTCAAGGTCCATTTTCATACATTTTGTTTCACCTTTAATCTGGGTAACTAAACAAGTATTGGCAAGTAAAGAATTTAAATTCACGTCTAGTTAGTGATTAGTTCTCGCAGTTGAAAGAAAAACGTAAAAATAATTAATAATCATGGATATTTCGGCCTTTAAAATTTAATATGACGACATTTTAAAGGCAGAAATATCCATGATTATTAATTATTTTTACGTTTTTCTTTCAACTGCGAGAACTAATCACTAACTAGACGTGAATTTAAATTCTTTACTTGCCAATACTTGTTTAGTTACCCAGATTAAAGGTGAAACAAAATGTATGAAAATGGACCTTGAGGTATCGCCTTAAACAAAAATACCATTTCTTAATTTTTCTACTCTGAGTACGATTATGTATTTTTCATATTTTTTGAATACTTAATTTCAAAATAAAAAAAAAAATAAAAAACAGAGAAATTATTGATGACGTCACACATACAGTTGAATAAAGTTGTTCCTTGGTCCACCTTTTCTTTTTTATTAAAAAAACTAAGACATCGTCATTTATCAATGTCAAAAGATAATATTATGCCGGCGCCACAGATAACAAAAATATTTGAACTCATGTGTGGCACGGGAATTTTCGTATTTGTGCAAAGTTTGTTTAAATGTTTACGTATTATCTTGTCATTCGGTATTGGTTTTACGACCACACATCAAGCGTTCAAAGTTATAGAGTTGCTTGAATGAGAACTGGTTATATATGGAAACCTAAAAGTAAAATGCCATAAAAAATTTAATTTGGTCAGTGTCTGTAATAGAATACAAATACGCAAATACCCGTGCCAAACATGAGTTCAAACAAGTGTTCTAATATTTGTCTGTGTGTGGCACCGGCAAAGACGTTTTACAAATAGACGCGTCATAGACTAACAAAATTGCACATAAAACGGCGCACTCATAGAGTAAGTAATATACTACGTAAGAAGAGGCGGCACTTAGTACATTGAATTTGAGCTCACGCACACATACGTGAGCCCAGTAGAGTTATATTTTGTACCAATATTACGCAGAAAATATGACACGCAAGGCTGCCAACTTACTATAAATCTGCTCGTTCCTAGGGACGTTCCTTATTTAATCGATATTATCGATAATTTTGTATCAACAGCTTTATATCGATAAAAATTGCTGACCATAAATCTTACACTGGTATAAATTATGATTGAATTTAGAATATTAAAAATAAAACGTCCACAATTTTTAATAATTCCCTTTATTTAATTAGAAAATACACAATATTATCACGTGAATTTCTTATGTATAAATTGTATAATGTTTAGGTCTCCTACTTAGAAATTCATAACACTCCAGTTTTCCGTTATTTATTTCCAATTTTATATGGAAATTGTCAAATTCAATACCTTACAGATATGATCTTTTTCCGTCCAATCAACAATTACTATGATACAATTATTGCAAGGGCAAATTCATAGATTTCGCACGTGCCTTTTTGATTAGGTTACTAAGCATAGAATTGAAACTCGATAATATAGAGTATTCTCTTCAACGACTACCTGAGTTTGTAAATTTGAATTAAACATACATCACTTTTATGTAATGTTTTAAATCATAATATAAATTTTCTGTTACCGGTGTGGATCAAGTGGATACTTAGCCATAAATATGTTTGACTTTGGGTACTTTTGTATGCCACAAACCTCACATTTTTATACACATTAATTCTTTTCCCCATTCTCGCACACAAAATAAATAAACTACACAAATGTAAACAGAATTAGAGTCAATATCTCGGAATAATAAGAATCACTATCTCGTAACACACACTACACAAATTCCTTCAAGAAGAAATATACACGAAACGGAAAAGCTGGCTCAACTCAACATATTCGACATAAAACTTAACTTATTATTGAACATAATCGCAATTATACAATTTTTTTGCAAATAAACTTCAACAATGACAAATCTACCGTCAATAATGGCGGCAAATTATCAACTATCATGGTAGCCAACATACTTTAATTTTTTTTTGGATTATTATGTTGGTACAAGATGTTACGATGAGACGTCCTTTTGTCAACCAAAACTAAACTCTATGTAACGGCATTAAGATATATAATCATTCATCAGTACATAAAATGTTCTAAGTGTCCACCCCCTGGGCGCACTATTCACTATAGCATCATGACTGTACATATAATTACAAATTGGCTCGATGAAGTCTTTTAGTTATACAGGTGTCAAATTAACGAAGGACCAGCTATACCAGGTTGATAGAGGATTAATTTATTATACAAAATATATACCTTCTGTGTCGCCTAATAATATTGCATCGTTCAGAAAATATTCAATCGTTCCTGCGTCGACCTGCTTGCTTTAGTTGATGTTTTGTTAATGTTACAACTGGTACCTACATTTCTGCAGCAATTCGCATTACTTCCTTTATATTTTATGTAACAATTATCATTTTGTATACGACTTATTTATGATTTCGTTGTTTGATCATAATGCTCATTTTGTGTTTATTGTATGTTGTAATTTAACCACCACGTAACCCATAATTAATAGTTAAGTGATGGCAATTTAAAGATAATATGTACACAAGTGCGAAATTATTTTGCTTTTATCGCGTTAATTGTTCGAATCTCTCCTTTTTTTTAGTACATACTCTATTTAGATCATATACCCACTGTTATGGTATATATCTAATATGTATTGGCAATTTGTATCGCATTCGCATTTCGCTGTTGATTACTACCCGGTTTCATAGACCTGTTTTAAATCAGTTCTTATTATAATTATTTAATCTTTCTTATTTAACAAATTGTTAAATTAATCTGTTTGATATCTACATAAAATATTTTTTATATTATTATCATTAGTAAAACAACCTTCGCATGACGAAGAAAGTATATTTTAATGAATGCTAATCTTTATAGTTCCTTTTTCTATGGATAAGTATAATGATCATTGTAAACTTGATGTTAATTTCTTTTCCAGTGAACATTTTCAATTTTTAAAAGTAGCGTGACTTATTTGTGAAATAATTTTGTTTGGCTTAGAATAAGTTTGTTCTTGTTAATATTAGTTTCACTTGTTTGTGTAGAAAGATAATGCTAGAATCCGAATTGCCTTTTGATGAAGACAAAGATAAATAATATGGCTAGCTAGTATGTTTCAGAGTTAATTGCTGTTCTAGATTTGTAAATTTTTATGTATTTCTATATTGAATCGTATATTATTAGGCAATTTTTATAAAAAATTATAAATTCTCTTTTATTTGAACATTGATACTTGATATTTATTTGATGATACATTAAAATGATTATCGAAATACAAAAGAATTCATATATTTTTATAAAGTTAAATCAATTGTGATAAAAATATAGTTTGACAATTGAGAATGTTTTAGCATATTATAAATATCAATGTTAATTATTATTCGTCACAGTATGTATTTTTAGACATAAAATAATTTTAAGTATATTTTATTATTTAGTATTTCGGAATTTTACAGTGTATTACAGTTTATTTTAAAGTAGTATCGTTTATTTTTCCATTGAATATAATTAATAACTAAGATCAAATTATCAGCGCTTACATAGCTTAATAGAGGTGTAATACTTTGTAAATCTAATATGGAATGTGAATATCATTAGTACTTACTATAAGCATTTTGTACACAAAATGTTATAGCAAAAAAATAAAATAAAAATAATATTTTCAATATGATGTTTGTCTGATTAACGATCTTATTCTTAGATCTTATTACTATCGAATTATTATGTATTAATAATGATAAAAGTACACTGTAAATAAGATGTCAGAAATATTATACTACGACGGCATAGCAAATACAGATCTGCTTCTAAGTATTTTAATACTTGGATTGCCGTCTTCTGCACTTTTAAAACCGTTTGCAAAATAATAAAACACAATAAACCTGAATCGTGAAACGCAACGAAAATCGCGAACGCCCTCTACCTCACAAGTATGAAGCAGCCGTAATGTCGATTGGCACAAAAACCCAACGAGTAGGCTCTCTATTTCCATATATATTATAATTCTCTTTGCAATGAAATGTCAACTGTGATTCGTGAGTGGAATATTAGCTTATCGTAAAATATCGATATTTTTTATTTAATATATCGATATTTTTAATTATATTAAATTATTTCAAATTATTGATTGAAATATAGAAGTATTGAAATAGATATTTTTTCCATGTTAAACCGAACAAACTGATAAAATATAATTTATATAATCTTGTAAGAATATCTAGAAAAGTGAAACCAGTAAAATCAGGCTTGATAATCGCTACTTCGCCCCACTCCTTTTAGAAAATATTTGATACATAGTACAATCTTGGTTTCAGAGAAGGAGATTACTAGCTTTTGTACATCTCATAGTAGTTACTTAACAACAAAAATCTGCAACGGAACTAGCAACAATTTTAAATAACATTCATAGAAATTTCAAATAATTACTCAAGAAAACTTATATTTACTAAGGCAAGAGATACATTATTCGTTTAATTTCTCTAAAAAAATCTAAATACTGAAATATTATCTTGTTGCTTTATTTTACATCATGATCAATTATCTTTATTTTAGAGATTTAATTTACATTTTTACATATATATTAAAAAACATGCATATAAAAGTATAAAAAAATTAAACACAGAAACGACAATTGGAACAATATTTGTAGAGTCCACATCCCACATGTCGGTAACCTCGTGTGCCAAGTCTAAATATTTAGACATTTTATCTTTTTCGGCCTTAACAAGGTTAACGTCATGCGGAATGGTGACGTCAACATGTATTACCCGGCGTAACAATCGATCTATTATCACATCATTATTATTACGTACTTGATATTTTACAGTAAAAAATATCCGTTTATTAGTAATTATTTGATTTGAGAGTATATTGATATAATCTGGGCTAAATATAGTAGTGTTTAGTATTACCTTTTAAATCGTAGCGATAGTATTTCAAGATTTTTAATTTTATTTGATTTGATTTTTATTTATGATACTTATCATAAACATAGTTGATGTATGTATCGATACTTTTGGTATTACCTGTTGGAAATCCCTAGAGAAGTGTGCTGTCAACTGTCAACTCTGATGGTTTTGACATTGACAGAAAAATGTTACCGTGTTTTTAAAACGTCTTCCAATTTCTTGATGCTGTAATGGTGTCACTACACTGCATATTCGTCAAAATGTTTACACGTTTTCGCCAAAGCAATAACGACTTTGTGTACATAACATATAAAGCTGATATTGGTCTAGCAAAACCCCCAAATGTTTTCACAAATATTCAAGTGTAGGTAGTTCCGTATAATGTTATTTTTTTGTGTACAGAACTAATATAAAACAAAATTTAATAAAGGCCTGTTCAACAATTTTCAATTAGATTTATTTAGTTATCATCTACAGGGGCCTTATTCTCTATCCCGCACGTTATTTTGACAGTGTGTAACAAGCACGTAACATAACGCATCATGTTTAGGACTATAGAAATTAGGCTTACAGAATACCATTCCACGCACATTTCTCGAAGATAACATGACACGGCCGCATTACGCGTTTACACTATCATACAGAATAAGGGCCCAGTTGACGTAGATAATGCTCATTTTAATCATGTGTTTTTGATCGGCTAACACATTTAATGTGAGGCGTGACATTCCCTTAAAAGCTGTGAAACGGGATGTTTCTTGTGCCATTTCTTTATTCACCGCTCAATAGTCACAGGCAAAATTAGACCTCTCAAAATTTTACCGTGAGTTCCTGCTATGATAATGGCAAAATCATCTCTTGTTAACGATGTAGGCACAATGTAACAAAATAAAAATTTATACATTCTAAATGATACCCAAAGATTATAATCTTTGGGTATCATTTAGAATGTATAAATTTTTATTTTTGGTATTATATTTTGGTATACCAAAATTCACAGTTACAGTATACAATTTCAGAGGTATGCAAATCCATGTGGGTAGGTAAGAACGGTTGCTTTGTCTGTTTTTTCCACCAAGCAGGGCTAGAGCACTGAATTATCCTTCATCTGCTATTACCTCAGAATATTAAATTTTAGCATGTGTAGAGAAAACAAGGAACATGAACAGGTCATAATGGAATTTCTGTAACGAAAATTAACTAGATGGTGATACAAAGGGGCTAAATAAAACATGTTATTGCCTACACATATTTCTTTAATGAATTAATTACAAAAAATGCTAATTATTTAATTCCATCATTTAGGCGTATCCAAAATATCCAATTGCAAATAGCAAGATCCATTTGTATAAGGGGCATAAATGTTTCTAGCAATTCATGTTACCGAGAAAGCACACGTTGGAATGGTTCAAAAAGCCTACAAGCAACACCTTTGAACACCCGAATAAAATCACAGTAAAACAGTATTATTGTAATACTCAATATAATATGAAAAAAAAAATATTTAGTAGGCGTATTGTGAAACAAATTAAGAACGTCTCCATATCATGGTGGCGGCCGTGACGACCGAATTTTATACCCTCAGATCGGCAGTTCATTAATATTAAAATTTTAAATTCTCCCACCGTTTACAGTGTTACCAGTACACAAAACTGCTACTATAATGGTAATTTATCCGATCGAACGCAATACGTTTGGAGGTGAACCTACGCTAGAAGCATTGGTAAGCTAATGTATGGCGATGAGACCGGACTCCAAGAGTTTTTGAATCTTGGCTGCTATGTCGGGGTTCTTAAGGTGATCCTGCAGCGCGTGCGGGTCTTGTTGCATTTGTTCGAGGATGCAGCGCATGGCGGGGTCGCGGAGAATCGATTGCACCTCAGGGTCAGCCATAGCGCGTTTGCGGACCTAAACAAAGTTTAATTCACAATTACTATATACATATAATAGTTATAAGGTTCTAAACACATTTTTGTTTGTAAATATGTATAGAAGAAAATTATGCCTAAATTTTCGGCTTACCTCTTCAGGGTTGGAGTTAAGCTGTGTGGAGCAGGCGCGGTAACCCTCCAAGGCTTCTGCGTTGCTGGGATCTAGCTCCAGCGCCTTCTGGTATGCCGTGAGAGCTTTAGACGGCTGCTGCATGCCCTATAACAAATGTTATTTTGATTTTTAACAAAAGGAAAAAAGTTATAAGTATTGCTTTAATTGTCACTGACTAAGGAAATTCAGTGTAAAGCTTAACTAAACAATTTTAAATACTATACGTATTTAATATATATATTTTATGCTATCTTGTATTTTGTCTAATTACACAATATACATGAAGTTCACAAATATTATGCAAAATAACTAATGCACTTGTTGACAGGATGTGGCCACTATCTACAATCACTGGATGACTAACTAACTTTAAAAATAATAAAGACAGACACAAGCAGTCTGTTGACACAATTAGGTTTACAAAAGCTGGCATTGTCTAAACATCCTTATCTTTGGATATAAAACTATTTAATTTATGAGATAAAATTCGTGGGACACAAAATTAAAATAAAAAACTTTTGATGTAAAATGAAGTCTTTGGAATTTTTCTACTGTTTTGACAGTATTGCTTTTCCACACCCCACATGCGACATTTAGTACTCAATCTAGCATCATTATGTCAAAATTCAAGATATCAAAGTTCTTACTGATTAACACTTTCCATGGACTTCACCGCATTTAACATTAAATGTTTAAAATGGCAACTATAACATACATACACTCAAGTAGGCAAAAGCGCAACTAGTTCATCCACTTTTTGTTATAATATGTATTCCGTGATATGATAAGGGCCTATGCTATCGTCATATCGCGCACAAATTTCAAACTACATTCTGTTGCTGACCAGAAAAAACTTTTACTTTGCCTAACTCAGGATTCGTATCCATAACCTCCCACTTGGCATTTGTACCACCAAATATAAATATAATTCAACAATGCCACCATGGCAGTCATTAGAATAGCCCAATAAAGAAATATATAATTTACCTGCAAAATTTTTCCCTTCCGTATCCATCCCTTGATGAACTTGGGATCCAACTTGCAGCACTGCTCGCAATCCTTGAGGCCGAGGTCGAACGCGGCCAACTTAGTGTAGCATGCGGCGCGGTTCGAGTATAGCTTGGGGTCGTCCGGGTTGCGTCGGATGGCCGTCGTGTAGTGTTTCACTGCGGTGCTGTAGTCACCTGGGGAGAAAATAATATTACAGCTTTCTTTGCACATCTTTTTATATTATCGATAGCATCTCGGGTTAATTAAAAACCAAATTAAAACTTTTCTTAGCAGTAGTAAACCATACATTCTATATTTACCTACATATTATATCTACAAAAAAAAGTAGATTTTGCTGTCGAAAATTCTGGTAACTAGTTTGATATATATAACTAGTTTCTGTTATTTAAACATTTACAATATTTAGAATAATGATTAAAGCAAATACCCTCACCTTTTTTGAAGAAGTCATTGCCAAGCTCCTTCTCCTGTTCAGCCTTCACTGGATCTATGAACGCCTTTCGTTCCTCCTCTACTATTCGACGCTCCACTTCGCTCAGCAGAGACTTGATCTCTGGCGTGCGGTGCTCAGACATTGATTTCTCATAGTATGTTTTAGCTAGTTTCCATTGCTCCATCTTTTTGTATGCATTACCTATTGTGGGAAATGTTATAAAAAGTTAATAAAATGTGCAAGATTTGTAAGGTTTGGATTAACATAAATAATGGTAAAAAAATCTAGCAACCTATGTAGATTAAAAATAGTAAACACTAAAGAAGAATTTGAAATAAATATGCATGAAGAGTTTCCACAATGCATGTCACCTATGAAACACTTAAACAAACAAAATAGTCTACCGCCCAGCAGTTTTATCATGTATAATGGACTACAAAACTGATTCTCAGCTGAACTCTAAATCTAGACTCCAGGTATTGAATACTTTATAATATAAATCAAATTAAAATGAATATGTTTCTCATATAACAATGGATAATTTCTTGTATAACAACTTAATTATGCTACTGTATCACTTACCAATTCTAGTAAAAGCTTTAGCTATTAACTTGAAATCTGCTCTATTCTCCCTGCCAATATCTATGGCCTTTTCACACTCCTTGATGCATTTCTCATAATCTTTCTGTTCGAAGTACACGGCCGCCATGTTGGTGTAGAATGTGATGTCTGTGGAATCATGCTCTACGGCTTTCTGATAGTGTAAGATGGCATTATCGAAGTCCCGCTTCTTATAACATTCATTCCCGTGATCTTTCTCTATTAAAGCCAATCTGCGGTTTTCTGGGACATCCTGGTACTTCGGTTTGGGGGGTTCTTCTGCCTTCTTTGGTTGTGGCGCTTCGGGTTTCTCATCCGCCGGCGGGTCTACATCCATAGGAGAGAAGTTGAGGCCTAGACCCAGTAACACAGATGTTGTTGGGAACACACGCTTGTCACTTGTTTTTAAGTTATAGCCATCAAATGGGTTCTGAGCAATTTTCTGCAAATAACGTGATTGATTGTTACATGTCATGGAAAATAAAATTACGGTAGCTGATGCATTTCTATACACAAAGTTTTTATAGAAGGTAAGCAAATATTCAAGTGGGTTATATGATGGTAAGTCATAGCTGCATGAATGCCCTTGATGCTAGAGGCATTCAGGGCATAATATCTAAATCATAGGATGTGGTATTAGTTATCTTATCAACCATATTATAAAACCAATTTCACCACAGAATTTGTGTAATGAACTTTATAGACAATAAAGTACAGTCATACAGTTTTTACAATAAAGTGCCAAATGCTAGAAGTAATTCTACACAAATCACAAGTTTGTATTAAATAATGGTCCAGTATTGTATTCTTTATCAATTTCTAACTTAAAACATCTGGGATTCACAACACAGTTCAGAAGACTTCTATGCTCACTGAACTTATCAGGAGTTTATATCTAACTTCTTAAAGAAATATAGTGACATATTTAAAGAACATAAGCTTTAAAACGATTACAATTTTTAAATGCAAGGGACACTATAGAATAGATTGGTAGTAAAAAAGAGCATTTTGGTTGGCGGCAGGGTGGCCATATGCCTGACGGCTGACACTATTGCTGTTCTTATGTGTGGTGGTTTACCATCATGGGAACTTATGCTTATTGCCAAAGGTAATAAGTAAATATAAAATGCATTACTTAATATATTTCAGTTCTCACAAACAAACATTTTCATATTATACACCAAATAACTATGGACCAAAAGCGGCGATAGCTTAGCTGGTTGTGGAACAGACTGCCGAGATGAATGTCTGCAGGTTCAAGTACCCAAAATGGCACACACCTCTGATTTTTCTAAACAAATTATGTACGTATTCTTTGTGAATTATCGCTTGCTTTAATGGTGACGAAAAACATAGTGTGGAAACTTGCATACCTGAGAAGTTCTCTTTAGAAATTTTAAGGGTGTGTGAATTCTACCAATCTGCATTAAGCCAGCGTGGTTCGATTATGGCCTAATCCCTCTCAGTAGTAGAAGAGGCCTGTGCCCAACAGTGGGACAGTATATAATACAGGGCTGATATTATATACTATTGACCATGGCTGTCATTAATACTAATGACTTGCAATTTTTATTTAATGGAAATCAGGGTTTTTTCTGATTTTTCAAAAATTCTTACAAATGAGGGTCAGTTATAGCTTATCCAAATTGAAAATAATTTTTTAGGTTTACATAAATGAAATGAAAATAACTAGTTTTTTAATTTTATCATAGTTTTTATATTATAATGTCTCCCAGTGTGTTGAAGACTTTGTAGTCTAGTCAGAGGGCAGACTGAGGTGTTGGTGGCCGGAGAAGTCACTTACATTATCTACTTACGTTTGGAATTATTTATACAATGAAAAATGCTTTTGACAGTTATATCTATGCAGAACAAGCTCACAAGGTCTTGGTCTCATAGCCAGTCCTCTAGGTTCCGATTTAATTAAAAATGTTATGAGAAAATTATAATACAATCTGTTTTTTCATTTTGATAGTTCAAATAGAATTAAGGAATACCAAATTATGTATCCAGGGAAAATGTGTTTTTCTCAGTGTAAGTCTTGGGTCTTGTTTGGTATTTGTGTCTCATTAGCATTTCTTTATTATTCATTATCACATTAGCATGGTGCACTCTAGGGGAGGCCTATGTTCAGCAGTGGACAGTTGTAGGCTGATGAGATGAGATGAGAGAGCATTTTTTTGTAAGAAGGCATACATGCTATCATTATGTTTTTATACATGTAGCAATATTTCCTATTACACTTTGTAAGATGCTTCCTATTGTTTCCAAAAAGAAATAATGCTGTAACAACTGTGTACTATCTGTAAATTTTTATGCATACTGAAATTATCATTCTGTGTAACTTGGACAATGATGGATATCTTAAGTAACATAGAATGCATACAAAAAACTTACCAATGCCATTTTCACATATTCAGGATCTTTGAGCCACTCCTTTGTCTGTGGATTTTCTTCCAGCTTCTTCAAAGCCTCTGCCTCTGACATAAACCTATCAACGGGCTGCTGTTTCACCTCCTTCAAGCTTTCGGCAAGCTGGTGGTTACTAGGCTCTAATTCTAGACCTTTCTCGTAGGCTGCGATAGCTTCTTCCCGTCTTCCCAGGAACGCCAGGGCGCTGCCCATCCGCGAGTAACCCTTACTCCACGTGGGGTTTATAGCTACTGTCTGCTCGGCGTCTTTTAAAGCTGCCGTATAATTACCGGACTTGGCGTACGCAGCTGACCGATTACTAAACAAAACGTGGTTATTTGGGTCCAAGTTAATCGCGGTCGTGTAGCATTGAATCGCTTCATCATAATTCCCTGACGCTAAAGCAGCGTTTCCCTTTTCCTTCAACTGATTCACCTAAAACATGTTTCAAATTTAAATAACTTACGGACTTTTTTAATTTACACTCAAACGAACCACAGAAATAACCTCTTACCTGTTCCATAATTAATTTAATATAATTTATTTATAATTTATTAAGCACTTATGAATGATGATCACTTATTCACTGCACGAGCTTCTTTCTGTTCGATTCTCCACTGTAAATTACACAGCACGAAATCTAGAAATGACACTTCAAATTCGAGAAAATTCTCGCTACGATAAAGCTATTGTTCCATTCTCAACGCAAAGTATAATTCAACAGCTAGATTATTTTTGACATCATATTATTTTATATCCTTTTCTAGCATATGGCTTTTAGTCGCTTTTTTAGAAGTTCATGCTGAACATATAAATTTTATTTGCTAAACCACACGTTGGATAATTAATAATTTTGCGTGGTAAGGAATACAGAATGTAGAAACAGTGATGATTCAAAATAATCATTTTAAATTGTTTGGTTTTGGAATGCTTTATTTGTAAAAAATATTGTATGTCGATTATATATAGGTACGATTTATAAAATACGTAGTATTAGAATGCTTCCTCTTTTACTAAATAGAATGTAAGTAATGTTAATTATACGCAAAACTTGATTTTAGTCGAATCTTTCAATTCAATTTAACAATTTAATCAAATAATTGTTTGTACTAAACACATAGCTGACTATTTTTAATTTACCAATCATATAAGTACCGTTATAATTCGTTTGTGAATATGAGTTTACGAATGGATTAGTTATATTATTTTCTTTATTACTCGCACACGTACAACAACAACTTACTAATGAACATAAGGTGTAGATTATGATGTGTAGGTATATAATATGTAAAATTAATTTTAGTTCCTAAAGTTAATATTATCATTATATTATATAAAAATGAATACTTCTAATATATTCTAGCCAAGATTCTAGCTGATGGTATCGATCGACGATGGCTGATGGTGTTAAATCAGTATATTTTGAGAGTTGGTAACCCAGAAAAAAACCGGTAACACCAGCGTGGGCCGTTGCATTATCTGTGCCTAGAAAAGTAAAATCTTGCGCTGTTCTTTTTTACTTCGCAAGTGTTTTATTTAATTTCTATATAATTGATGATATTTTCGCCAATAAATGTTATTTAAAATACGCGTGTACATAATGAAAGTGCTACCGTAACGTACGTGGTGAAATTTATAAAGTACTGTGCAGTCGTAAATCATTGTGAGACGGACGCTTGTCAGTTGTCAGCATTCGTTATTTTGTGGGTCGTAATAATTGGTCCTAGGACGTCGTGGGGAATACCAAATTGCCGTAATCGATGGTGTGGCGTTTTCATCGGTAATTGTTGGCGGGAAAAGGTCCGCTGGTGACTGGTGACTCATAGAGGACAGGACGTTACCATGGATACGGATGATGGGGAATCCTCGAGCAGCGGGCCTATGTCCAGCCTGAACAGCTTGTTTTCCTTCACTAGCCCCGCTGTGAAGAAGCTTTTGGGATGGAAGCAGGTACTGTATAGTTATCTGTTTGATCTTTCTTAGTATTTGGCGCCAGTTACCTCTGCTGACTGGGTGAGCCACAAATTACGTATCAAATAGAAATTGTCGCCCCCTTTCTGCCACTTAAGTTTGAAACCGCATATATAAACACAATAATTAATAAAAAAACTGTTTACAGTATATGTATAGATTGCAAATTCTTTCTACTGTGTCTAAAATATCCTTCATCAACTTGAACATAATTAACAAAGATCTGAATAGTTGACTATGATGAACTAAACAGTTTCATAATACTTGTGCCCTATGTTTTTACTAAACAGTAGTTAAATTATATATAATATGTTATTGTAAAATGAATGTTGGTTCTCCGGTGTACAATAATAATTATGGAAATATTTGCCAGTTTGAAAAATAAGTTTATTTTTATTTGTGCAAAATTGACCTTTGGATAATGACATCCTAGCAAATATTTACATACTGGGTCATTTTGATATTGCATTAGTAAATGAAACCAACCTACTTGGCTTCTTGATTATCCTACTACAATAAATTACAGTAACTGTAAATATAAAATAAATATCATCATCATCATAAAATATAAAAGAATAATTTGCAAACAAAATAAATAACAACAAAAAGTAAATTTATTTTTACATGCCCCAATCCCACTACTATCGCTCTAAAAGAACTTGTTGGAGAGCCAAAATCACATTTTCAGTCAGAAATACACTTATACACACTACATATTAGATAATAAATTGATTAAAAATATCTGAAAAATAGAACTTGGATTTTTGATCAAAATACTCCTTATTCATGGATCATTTTTGTTGGCAATTTAACAGCAGTAAAGATAAGTATTTGGTTTCATTTAGTACTGCAATATAAAAATAACTCTGTATAAATACAAGAAAGCCTAGCTCCCAAATATCAATTTTGCAGTTTTCATACCAGAAGACATAAATGGAAATAAACAACTTGAAAAGATTCATTGACATTTTAATATTTTTAATTAACAGGTATTGCTATCAGCTCTACCTGCATAAATGTCATTTCTAGGAGAATAAGTCGGTCAAACAAATAATAATAATATAATAATATCAGCCCTGTATTATATACTGTCCCACTGTTGGGCACGGGCCTCCTCTACTACTGAGAGGGATTAGGCCTTAGTCTACCACGCTGGCCTAGTGCAGATTGGTAGACCTCACACACCCTCGAAAATTCCTATAGAGAATTTCTCAGTCATGCAGGGTTCTTCACGATGTTTTCCTTCACCGTTAAAGCAAGCGATTATTCACAAAGACTACACACATCATTTTTTATAGAAGTCAGAGGTTTGTGCCCTTGGGACTTCAATCTGCGAAAATTCCTCTAGGCAATCCGTTTCACAACCAACTGGGCTATCGCCGCTATAGACAAATCATATCTCAAACAAATAAATAGCCTGAAATATGTTGATCCAAGATTTCTGTAAAATTTCAATAAAATCAATTAATATCTGTGTGCTTCTTCAATGAACATGCAAACCTGTTAACAACAAATGTTTTTGCAAACCATCATATTTATTATATTAGCAAAATTAATTTAGTACACAAACAGCTATATCCCTGAAGAGGTTGGCAGAGGTGAAAACAGGGCACCAACTATTTGTTAAGTGTGTTCCATACCATGATGTGATAGGGCGAGCCTATCACCATATTAGGCAAAAATTCCAGACTGGGTTAATACTGAGGGGAAAATTAACCCACACTCTAGGTTAATCCTAAAATAGGACACACCCAATACTTACACCACTGAGGCAGTTTGTTATTAATGTAGTATATAGTGGCTATTTGATTAATTTAAGAATGTGCGTTATTGGACTCCTCTTGTATAGACTGGACTACAACGGATTACTGTAAACACATCCATTACTTCTATGTATAGATAAATTTATGTCTAATCAATTGTCACCAATACATATGGACAACATGTAGAAAGCAAATTTGTTGTCACATTAATAGGTTTTTGAGTGTGTGTGTGTGTTGGCCCACACATTTCTGCCTTGTTAAATATTTTTTTTCATGTCCATATATTGGCAGTGATATTTTCCAACATGATCCAGCATATAATATACAATTGTGGCTCCATAATTGCTGGTAATTGATATTAAACAATATGAAATATTTATCATATTGCTCGCTGCAGAATCTAAATAATGCATTACATAGTACAGGTTCAAATAAATAACTTAATTTCATTTCATTGATGGTATTTTATTATGTGCATGTAAAAATATGGCTTTTAAAATATTTTCGAATACTCCTTGTCGATATAATATTTGTTGGTCGATACTGTCGTCATAAAAACAATAATTTAAGATCTCCTTTAGTTACTAAAATCAGTTCTCACGCTCTTTACCGTGTGCAGCCTTCGACTGCTTACTAAGTACTGTCTTCCTAGGAATTCGGTGCTCGTGATAACAATTGTTAGCGTTGTAACGCGGAACTAAGGTTCCGGTAACGCACCCACGGTACACTCGGCCACGTATTTTCGATTAATGACTAAACGTTTCTTGGATTTGCACATGTCGTTTCGTGGAATATGTGATTCATTGAACTGTTTATTTATTTACCTAGTCGGTACGTGGCGGCTATTTTTAACGTTGGCTTACGAATGCCGTGGTGCGATAGTGCCTGCGAGGATTATCCCATTATTGACACATTTTGACTTGCGACAATTCTTTTTTTTTTACATAACACAACGCCTTTTCCCTTATGAAGTATATGCGTCTGCGTAACTACGAGTCTATGTAACATACCTGCAATGCCAGGAATGTTAGGCCATATACCATAGTCTGGGGTGATGCTAAGCCGAGAAATGCAAAATATCTTTAGAACCGGGACTTGAATCTGAAATCTCACACCGGAAGTCGTATCGCGTAACAAATAACAGTACATCGACGCAATCTCTCTGTTATCACTCGACTTAAATGTAATAAAAGATAAAAAAAGACTGAATGAAATGACGAGTAAGTTTCTAGTTCAACGCCATTTTCTGATTGGTCTAAGGGCAGAAAATAAGAGTTGGGGATAGAGTTCCAGCATAATTGTGTCGACTGCCGAGGGGTAATCATCTCTCGTCAGTCGACATTCTATTGGACCCAACTTACCAACAGGTGCAGTGGAGTCACTTTTACCATGGACATTTAAAAAAAGGCTGTACTCTTTCGGTAAAGATCTATCACGCCGGCGGAGCTGCAAGGAACAACCAATGGTGATATATGTATAATGCCAGTCGGCGAAAAACACAACAAAGTTTTTAATGATGATAAAGTTTACAAATGATTCATTGTAAGCTAAAAAAAATGGATATACACTGTCTGTCTGTTCCCGAAACGGGACTCTCGGGAATGATTCATCACACGGGTTTTTCCACGTGTATAAGTATGTAGTCAACATTTATCCGCAAAAATTTTTTTTTATCAAATTCTGATAGAGCCACTTGTAGTTCATCAACACTAATGGCTTGTCTCGACCAGGGTAGATAGTAGAACGAGTTTCTCGCATAAAGAAGGTAGCAGAAGTGGCACCAGAGACAGAAAATGTTGCACAGAACTGTCTGTACATAATGTAGGCGAGCAAAGGATTTTGAAAATTCATTACGACCTTTAACAGGGATGGCGAACCAAAGGCACGCGTGCCAGTGGTGGGACGTGATACAATAATTCGGGCACGCGAATATTATGCCAAACAAAAATATAGTTAGGTCATTAAAAAAGTAGCTCAAAAGGGGCACTCGGATAAATAATCATAAAACCAGTCCTGGATGACACGTTACATGCCATTTTTTTGTTATAAATAATGGTACGTTATCCATTAAAGGTTTGCCATCCCTGACCTACAACATTTTGCGCAAGAACTTCTAGATGCGTTTACGCTAGCGGCAAGTCTTGCAAGCTTCAAAACCAGCAACGCATCTCTATGCCCTCCGGTATTGCAGATGTTAATGGGCGACAGTGATCACTTACCAACAGGTGAACCGTATGCTCGTTTGCCTCCTATAACATAAAAAAAAATCTAGCCGTCAGCTTGCTGTGGTAGTTTACACTGTAAAAAGCTCTGACAGAAGATGACATCTGAAAGTTTTCTTGCTAATCTAAATCCTACTTTATAGAAGTTTCTGGAGAATTGAATATTGGCAATACATAAATTTCGTGATGATATTGAAACAAGACCCAGGATCATAGTTATCGATACGATAACTTCGAGGAAATCACGCAGTTTGTCATGGCGACAGTACTTTGAATAGATTATATCCAAGTCAAGTTTCTTGGAAAAATGGATTACATATTATTTATCCTCATTTCGTCCTTAACAACAGGTTCCTATTACATTTTACAAGTTTATTTCACCACAATTAGTTACTAAGAAACAGCTAATAAGGAAAAAGGGTTTTGAATACATATTTTTGTTATCGTATTGCGTGACGTTGGTGCAACACGTTTTTTACAAGTTGAGATTTGATTGAACCAATACGCCAGGGTCTCGAGATTAGCAAAAGGCTGTTTTGGTAAAATATGAAACTAATTACTTCTATTGAAAACATTAACTTGAAATGAAAAGGCAATAGTGCGCCTCCAAAGTAGGTTTTTTATTCATTCATTATATAACTTGAAAAAATAGTTACTTAGCTAGATCACTTTTTATCAGCTCTCGGTCAAACTTGTACTATATCCGATTTTTAGCATTAGAATAGGGGACCGGACAAATTTTCAGAAGGTGTTTTAAATTGATCATTGTGGATATAAATAGCCAAGAAAAATAGTATTTTGCACAAATAAAGCTTAAAAAGTACATAAAACCATGCCTAAATGTTAAATAGCTATAATTCCCGCGCAAACGATACATTATGTCATTTCGTCTTGTGTGACGTCATACGTGGATAAAGCAACTTGACAAGTCTTGTCATTTGAACAGTGATTCAATAATGCCAGATTAGGGTTATTTACCCTAGATTTAGGGTAAAACTGAATCAGCAGGGTATTTTTATGGTAATTTTGGGGAAAAAAAAGTACCGAATTATTTATGATTGGTTTAAGGGTAAAATTTTAAATTCCAATAATCCTGGGGTAAAGAGAAATTATGATCTGGCAACACTGCATAGACCGTGTTAATCTCAGGCAATCTCAGGTTACTGTGTAACAACCAGAATTCTATATAAATAAATATTCTATTCCATATCATGTGGCAGCTAAAACATAAATAAATACATCTCATAACCATAACCTCCTGGGTGTACAAATGATTTAATTAATTGAAATATTCATCGATTTATTTTAAACCGAAACACTATTTTTTAATTACTTACATCAAAGTGATCCTCACAAGTTCGTCTTGCTAACTGCTACCACTTTATTCGTATATCTGCTTTTCGTGGTACATCAATAAATAATTTGTTTGGTAGATATAGAAGTATTATTACATTCAGGTACGACGCACCAACGATATTTTTTGCGGTCCATTATGATTAACGATTAAACAATCTGTAAACGTTAAGTTGGAAGATAGTAACAACGTCCCGTATAAATTAATATTAATTATTAGAGCAGTTCTGTGTCAAAAAACACCTTTAAAGCATTAAAATAACACAACGCGGTATGACATCCAGATGACGTCTGTTTGTTTACATTTTACCCACGTGTGACGTCATGCGCCGTGATTGGTGTTTCATTTGCCGTAAAGAACAGACTAAAAATATTATAATTATTATATTTTATTTACTGATTTAAAAATACAAATCACAACTCTTTTACAAAAACAAATATGAGATAATATTTTTAATATTACAAACTTTACTTTAAACTGAATTTCAGATTTTTTGGTAATACCTGTCCGGTCCCCTATCGGCTCAATGTATTTCCTTCTTTCTTTAATGTTGGATTTTGTTGCCGAAAACAGAGGACAAATTTCATTGGTCGCCTTAATGATCGTCAAGAAGTAATAAAAATTTTAAATTTTATTAGCACTGACATAATTTTTTCTTCCTTTCCAGGGTGACGAAGAAGAGAAATGGGCGGAGAAGGCGGTGGACAGCCTGGTCAAGAAGCTGAAGAAGAGGAAGGGCGCCATCGAGGAGTTGGAGCGGGCGCTGTCTTGTCCCGGCACGCCGTCCAAATGCGTTACTATACCACGGTCGCTTGATGGAAGGTTACAGGTAGGTAGGAAATACATCACAGGACAAAATCTCATACAGAGATACAAGTTTTGGGTCAAGAGATGAGGGATTTCAGTTTCAGTTTATCAGCGATGAAAAGCACACAAATCATTGATACTCAATGATAACTACTTTCTTTCACGATGTAAATGTCTAGATTTAGACACTCATAAAGTTAAGAATGATACACCAAACTCAAAAAGACAATCATATTCTTATATTCCACCATATTCGTTCCAGGTTTCACATCGAAAAGGTCTTCCGCACGTGATATACTGTCGAGTATGGAGATGGCCGGACTTACAGAGCCATCACGAACTGAAACCTCTAGAGATCTGCCAGTACCCCTTCAGTGCCAAGCAGAAGGAGGTTTGCATAAACCCCTATCACTACAAACGCGTTGAGAGTCCAGTCTTACCACCTGTTCTGGTTCCACGTCATTCGGAGTTCGCCCCCGGCCATTCTCTGCTCCCGTTCCAAAGGACAGCAGAGCCCTCCATGCCCCATAATGTCTCGTACTCCGGGTCAGGATTCCCTCCGTCAGCCAGTTCTGAACTGCCTGATACTCCCCCGCCAGCGTATTCCCCGCCTTCAGAAGACACGGAGCCTCCTGGTGAGGTGGCGCCGGTTTCCTACCAAGAGCCACTGTACTGGGCGTCGGTTGCCTACTACGAACTAAACTGCAGAGTGGGCGAAGTGTTTCATTGTAACTCGCATTCGGTTGTCGTGGACGGCTTTACTGATCCATCGAATAACAGCGATAGGTTTTGCCTGGGCCAGCTGAGTAACGTCAACAGAAACTCCACCATTGAGAACACAAGACGTCACATAGGCAAAGGTGTGCATCTGTACTACGTGGGAGGGGAGGTGTATGCCGAATGCCTGTCGGATGCGGCGATATTCGTCCAGAGTCGTAACTGCAACCACCACCACGGCTTCCACCCGTCAACCGTGTGCAAGATACCGCCGGGTTGCTCGCTCAAGATTTTCAACAACCGCGAGTTCGCACAACTCCTTTCTCAAAGCGTGAACCACGGCTTCGAAGCGGTATACGAGCTGACGAAGATGTGTACCATACGTATGTCGTTCGTGAAGGGCTGGGGGGCGGAGTACCACCGGCAGGATGTGACATCGACGCCGTGTTGGATCGAGATCCACCTGCACGGGCCGCTGCAGTGGCTGGATAAGGTCCTCACGCAGATGGGCTCCCCACACAACGCGATCTCGTCCGTCTCTTAGCCGCCGCATGGACGTATTAACACCCACCGAGATTTCGGTATTTTTATTAGAGTCGTCAATCTCATCGGAATGCATTTCATTTTTTTATAAACGAAATTTTCGGATTTGGTTCGAGCGAACACTTTATGCACACAACCTTCGGAAAATAGCCTTTGGCTTAGCGTCTAACCGCCATTTATATTAAACGATCGAAATCGTTTTTTCAATCCATCGCGTAAATGGTCCAATCAAAATAAAGTTTTATTGACATGTGTTTATAAAGACTTCATTTGATTGGTTTATTCCTGTAGTCGGTTCGAAGATAAAGATTGGGATCGTGTATTAAAACTCTTGCACATCAAATACGAGCAAGATGTCAATCAAATATCAGAATTATGTATCGTTTCGTTTACCGCATAGCGGAGGTTCGCAAAGTGCAAGCCCGACCCGAAACTCCCACGTACGTTAGTGACCGCAAGGCGAAAACAAAAGCAGCTCAAAGTGAGTGTCCAATTTTAACGTAAGTGTACATTAGAGTAACTATAAAGACATATAAGAACTTTAAGTAATTATACTCGTGAATGTTGACAAGGTAATTAACGATATTATTGATGTAAATAATGCTTTTAATATTGATTTATATTTTTAATAGAATTTGCAGTGTAAACTATTTTTTCCATCGGTACTTCACGACATAATAAATTTGAAATTATTTATTAATCAATAAGATATGTCTTCAATTATATTTTTTTGTACTCTGAAACTTAAAACTAAAGCATTAATAGAGAAAACATAGTTTTCGTGAACTGTACATTGACCCTTAATCACCTTTATACTCCATGCACATTTTTAAATATATGAAAACCGGTTATTCAAAGGCAAATGTTAAGTTTGTTTACATCGGCTGCAAATTCCATTAAAATACGTGAAAATAAGTATTAAAGTCGTGTACGATTTGTTCGTCGCATATTTTCTTAATACGTTGCTTCATCGGTTTGTCTGTATGTAGACGTAATCAAATAGAAAATTCTGCATTTGACGAAAATTGCACGACAAAATTCTTAAAGTTACTGCGAACTGTGCTAAGCGACACTATTATGACCTACTTTCAGTAAATATAAATTATGTTTGGCGTTTACTTGGCGCTTTAAACACAATATGAAACTTTTTCGTGTTACCAAAAATAGCAAAGAATATTTATATATCATGTCGCTTAGCATAGCTAGACTGCGGCAACCTTAAAACAAAATTATATCCATCAAAAATCGATATCAGTTGATATTATATACTTGTTATTTTCGCGTAGGTAAAAAGCTTAGTTTCTAGATTATGTTTTAGCTTAGTTATAATGAAAGCGCAATTTTAATTTTTAACATTTAATGTTATAGGTTTATGATTCCGTGGTTCATTGTGGGGTTAAGTAACTTATGATTAAGTTATAACTTTGAGTATAGAGAATAGTTTAGTAGAATATTAATGAGGATAGGAAAAACTGTCTAAATTGAACCTTTAGATCGAAATAGGTTAAACCATGAATTCTTGGGAAGGGGTCAATTTAGACCCCTACCAAAACACAGAAAAATATTGAAAGTACACAAACAAATTGACCTATTACCAAAAAGGGAATTGTAAAAAAAATATGTTATAATATGCAATGTTATAAAATGGAGAGAAATTCAAACCTACTTAGCGATGATCTCAATTGATTATATTTTAAATATGAACAAAATAAAAAGTAATATAGCGCACATGAACCACTCTATCATTTCACATTAGTGTTGTAAGTGTTTTATTGTACACTAGATTAAAAATATTTTATTGCCAAATAACTCCTATACTATTAATTCTGGTGATTAACCGAATCTAAATCGAAATACAAAAAATTCCCAAATAAATGTGACTGAGTCTATGTCAAATTGTAGCTATGGTTTTTTCACTGTTGGCCAAGGGTCTATCATATTTTTCCTTCTATTATGTAACCAGGATTACCTGTTTTTGGCTGACTATAGATAAAGTTTAAGTTAGCTTTACTCACAAAGATATTAGAACTCATGCCCTAAAAAAAGTTATTCGGCAATAAAATAATAATATTTTTATAAGTGCCATCGCATGAGTTAATAAACAATGTTTCTATTCGTCTTTTGTAAAGTGTATTATTGAAATTTATTAGTTTAGCCCATTTCCAAATTGCCGACTTGACCGTAACTTAAAACGAATTGTCACTTCTAGTAACTTCTTAATATTGAATATAGAAACCAACCAAAGTCTAGTGCTCACATTGGGCAACATCATCCCACCGATTAGGTTCATTTATTTAGGGGGATATTTGTAATTCTATGTGTTACGATATATAGCTTGCCTGATGTGCGCTGATTCTAACGGATTTTTCAATATATTAAAACTTCTATAAAACCGAAAATCGTAATTAGTATGCATAAAATGTTTGTAAACCGTACCTTCGTTGCGTTTGAAAAAAAAATGATTTACATTTTTTGGATAGTTCCCAGTACTTCATAAAATTTCTTAATCTTTAATTCAGATAATTATCCTACAGTGTTTTGCAATAAAAACATTATTTAACCGTCGTCCAATTGTCGGTAAATTTGGAAATTGGCACCAAATATTTGGACGAACTTGTTTATTTGTAAATTATGTTCAAAATTGTTATTGTGTAACGAAATTATGTACCGAAGAATATTGACTCGTTTGTTCGGGTTGTAAATAAGATGTTTGACGTCACAGGGTGTAGGCTGAGTAGAGATGGACGTGGTTTATCGAGGTCGTTGAAATTTTGTCCACGATTTGCAGTTAATTAATGTTGAGCGTTATTAATGTATTGAGTAATTTTTCACTTCTAGTGATGGCGAATTTGTTATAACAATAGTAAAAATTCATAAAAAAAAAAAATAAAAAATATGGATTGTTGATGATATGGAAATTTCCTAATTTTAAATGTCGCTTAACCAAATGTAACTTGTTTTAACATATTCATCGACCTCAATAAACGTTTGCATCGTTATTTTTGATCTACATTTTTTAAACTAAATCGGGACACCGTATGCTGTTAACGAGGTTGACACTCGCGGCGCCTTCGGGTCTTCTTAAGTGACCCGTCTCTGGCCACGAGTTTTGGTCTCAAATTGATCTCAAAATATTAAGTTCCTTATGAAGAACGCCTGTAGTGTCCCGGGCCTTAATGTAGTGCAATTGATGACAAAAATATTATTATATGGGATATAACAATACAGTGATGCTGGTAAAGGCCTTATTCATACTTTTGTATGTATTCATATTGTACGTAAGGGCGTGTAAATGTGCCTGCTGTAGACAGTGCCGTCCAGGATTTAATGTGAACTCTGTATGCTCGATCTGGTGATTGTTGTAATTTAAAATATATTTGACCAAATTTTAAGGATTAGTAACGTCTGAGCCAAAAAGAAAAATGTCTTAATAATTATAAAAAAAAAAAACTACGTGAAAAGAAAGTAAATATTTTTTATTTTAAATTTATATGCTCGATTGATAACTAAAAAGTCTATTAAATGTTAACACCTTCATGTGATGTATGGTACTGAAGATATTTGACAATTTCTATGGAATTGTATCTTTCACCAGGTCGCGTACATTTATACCAATAAATATATTGTATGTATATTATAGACATAAATATATATACATTGGTATCAGTGAACAAGCAAGATCTCTGATTCTATTTATCTTTTGCATGATATTCAAAGCGGCGGTAGCCTAGTCAGGTGTAGAACGGACTGCCGAGACGAATGTCCGCAGGTTCAAAACCCAAGGGCACACATCTCTGTCTTTTCTAATATCATGTGTGTATTCTTCGTAAATTATCGCTTGCTTTAACGGTGAAGGAAAACATCGCGAGGCACCCTGCATACCTGAGAAGTTCTCAATAGGAATTTTGAGGGTTGCACAAATAATTTTAATAGGCACATCAAATACGCCGACTAAAATTAATTCTAAAAATATATATTAATTGTACTGACATTGTAGTGAATACAAAACATTATTCTGTAAATTTCTTTACACGTATTCTTATGTTATATCAATTTTAATTCACAGAGATAGTGCTTGTTCATAATTGATGCTGTTCTTCGCAAAACGTATTTCACCATTATGGTGTTTTATTTTATTTTTATTACAATAACGTGCCTTTTACAATTTGACCTTTGACAAATGCCTTATATTTATATTTTTTTTACATTAAAAAGAAATAGTATTCATATTATTACTGCATTTTGTTTAATAATTTGACTATTATAGTGCCTAATTGTAATTAGATTTAATACCAACATTATACGTTATTTCTTATTCTGTGTATTTGTATGAAAATATTTTGGTTTTTGTATGATGTGACATGCATGTTTTTAATGGGTCATTTTTGACCCTTTGAAAGAATGTCAATTAAATTATGGCATGACTATATTTATTTCCGAGAAAAAGTCTTGGAATACGTCAAACAATTGAAAATTATACTAAAAGAACTATTTTTACCAAAAATAACTTTATTAATTTTTAACAACTTTGTGAGATTTTTTCGATAATGTTGGTGTATTCAGAAGTTTGAACATATTAGTTCGGATACTTCCCACTAAGATCATATCTTTTTATTTTAACAGTTATTTTCCTTTTGATATTCAAAGTAAATAAATGCTGAGTATTTTCATACAAATCATGTGGATTCTCTTCGTCTGTGTAAATTATAGCATGCTTGATGTTTTACATCATTATATTGATGACGTATATTTTATAAACTAAGTGGATTGTATCAACTTATGCGTGTTAAATACTAAAATAAACTATTTAAAATTGTGAAATTTCAAGCAAAAACAATAAATAAATATTTTTGACACTGTCAAGCCACATGTATAGGTAAATATATAATTATTTAAACGAAGTTTTCCATTGTCACTCATTGAAGAATTAATATATTTTGCGGTTAAACTTAAATTTATACTTTTACCATAAAATTAAATTTTGATACAATTCATTTGGTCTAGATTAATGTATCGGAGCTGATTTTGAAAGGCACTAAAAATAATAAGCGTTATAACGCTTTAAAAGCCTTATGTAGCATGTTTTATTTGCTTTATATTTATACAAAGTTATATGTTGTGTCTTCAAATCGGCTTCGTAAAGTTAGCGAGCGTGTGGAGCGAGTGCGACATGAGATTTTTTTTATTGTAAATAAATTTTTCGTATTGTGTTCGTTATTCGAATTTATTTAATTAGATATTTTAAGTGACATCGCATGTAAAGAGATTTTGGCGCCTCGCGGCGGTCTTAATCGCTGTAATCAAGTGTTCATTATATTATACGTGTCATCTTGGACCCAGGGTCGTAAAGGCCTCGTCACACTACAACAGAATTTGTTCTATATTTTGTTGTAAATTAAATGATTTCTTATATGCAATAGCCGATGTAGTAAATATAACATGTATTCGTATATTATTTTGATGGCGCTGACGGACGGATGTGCAAATTAAACCAGTGTGGCGAGGCCCTAACGATACCAATGTCGATGAATGCTCGTGATGAAAGCTAAAAAGTATTTAAATCAATATATTCGATATATCGGTGTGTCTCAGTACGATTTGTTATATTTATAATTGGATTAAATGGTTTTGGACTTGTTAGAGCGTAAAAAAATTGAAAAAATAGTTTTCTCGATCACGTGATAAAATTAGATTTGTCGATTTATGTAAAGATTATTTTATGGCTCTGTTAAGTCTAAATTATGCGAAATTTGTATGTAGATGTTTCGGAATGTCAAAAATAGCGTATTCGTTTGTAATTTGTACAAAAAGTGTTTGTTCGCTCCGAGTAATGTAAGTTAGTTGTAAGTGCATAGATGCCATCGTATGTGTAATTTTTATTTTCTCCTGTTTAGCCATTAATAAAGTTTCATTTATTGATACCAATTGTGTTTTAATTAAAGAACATGTCCGCTTATTGTATGGGCAATGGTTTTTTGTTTCGAAAGAATTCCAACCAACCTCAAACCTATTGGATTATAAAGTAGCGAAAATGTGGAAAATGGAATCATTTAACCTGAACGACGATATCCACATACACAGTAATCTCAAAAACTCAAAAACCTCATGGATGACACCACACAGTCTTTTTGTGTATCGGATCTCGCGTTCAACATCGGGGGAAATCTGGGAGGCCCGGAGAAAAATTGGCAGGAGATATTTTAGGAAGGAAAAGGAACCCTCATAGAAAGGGCAGAGGAGAGAAGGCCAGGAAATGTTCGCGAGCTCTCATAGGCCTCCATGTGTATTGACAACCATGACGTATACACAATGAACTGTGTGCCTAGGGCCGCAAATGTCTCCTCGTGCGGGCGTTTATTTGGTGTGAAAACCAAGTTCACGAGAATTGCGGGGAAGGGGGGGAGGGTCGTCACCGCACAGTGAGTCTGTTTTATGGATGACATCCATGCGCCCAGGCGTCACCTGTGCTAACTACGCCCTTGAGCTTAATTCTAGCGTGGGGCCAAGAATACGTGTCCGCTAATAAGTGTATTTGTATATCTACATAGCCCTTCACGAGCATTTTCCTTGAAGTTATGAGCTGAGTGCACGCCCTTATTGTCAACTAGGGCATGAGTGTTCCCAGCAAGAAAACAATTGATCGTGCCTCGGTGGGTTATTTCAAGGCTTCGTCCTACGTAACTAAATGAGCGATATCAGTGTATCTCTACCTGACCTTGAATCCCAAATAAATGTGGAGACCGCGCAATCTTTTCAAGCATGTCGCTAGAACGATTTAGCTTTGTTTTTACCGGTCTCCCCTGACCTGTATACTTGGGTCTGAAAAAGCCAGTCCAGAAAATCGTGTTACAAAATCCATGTGTTGTCCAACCCGGAAATAGAACCAAAGATCTCAGCATGGCAATATGTCGCAACTACTACCCCACCGAGCCTGTCTAGTCTTTTTTTTTTATTATTATTTTTTTTTGTTTCGCGGAGAAAGTCCCTTATTACTACCGCCCAGCCTTCGTGGGGGGCGACTGAGCGGTTATGCTGGGGTAACCGTGCCTTACGGCCCGGCGTTGAGCCGCCCGGATTTGATGACGACCTTCGGGCGACCGCCGGGCCGAGTCCCTAACCCTATATACAACTTAAACCTATGCACGGCCTACCAGCTAAAACTCCGCGGTGGCCCTCTTCGGCGCATTAGGGACGGCTGCGGGCTTCCTCTGACGTTGAAGTGTCTAGTCTGCGACCGCAGCCGCCCCTGCGCGGTGCCGCCTTGCGGCCCGTCTCCTATGGGGCTGAGAAATGCACTAGGGCGGACAGCCCCCTGCTGCCCGCCGACGACCCCCTTCGTGGCCCCTATTAGTCGCCTCTTACGACAGGCAGGGGATACCGTGGTAGAATTCTCCAAACGACCCCATTCCACAGGGCGGAGAGCCTGTCTAGTCTGCTTTAAAACAAACCGAATCAACGATTACGCCACGGAAGAAAATATGTACCACCTGATGTTACAATACTAAGTTGAACTAATAAACGATATGAGAATTGTCGCAACGCACCTAATGAAGGCATGACAGCGAGTAACAATGGGTGAAATAATATGCAATTATCGGTTACGGACCGGCTCCCCGCGGAATACAAATGGTAGGTGTCATGGCCGTCGGCGCACGCGCACTGAAACGTAATGCGGTGAAAATTGGGGTGCTCCATCATCGATTGCGACTGTTTTGGGGTTATTCGGACTGTTATGTAATTGGATTAGTAATCAGCTTTTATATATAGTAAGTCTGGATAAGCGTCTTGTAAAAACGTAGAGTAGTGTTATGTAGTTTGTAAGGTTTGTATAGGATTCGCTATACCAGTTCTATATCAATTAACTTGGTTCGGATTTTAACTCAGTTGTATTAGCCGATATACAGTACCTAATTGCTATGATTTTTAAAATAAAAAGTAAAGATATTTCTAAAAAATACGTGGAATTCTTTGATGATCTAAATATGAGCCTAAAATCGCTGCAAAACGCCGTCCTTTGACATTTGCCTGTAGTCTGCGGAACCGCAACGATTATCGTGTTGTTGTCGCCAAATCATCCTATCACATTTACTATCTATTTTGATGTCACGGGTTGCAAACTGTATGTTAACATGGCCCTTGATGTATTTATAAATATAACGGATTATTACAACAATCAAATAGATACGGCCTGAACTATACTAAAGTGTGCTCACAAGCTTTGTACTAGAAATATAAATAAACATTTACTTATATCAATGATGAATTTTTAGAGTAATTTTATAGCTAATTGTTAAGTATTAAGTTATGAGGGTAAGTAAGTTTGGACGCTGAACAGATGCCCAATCGAGTATAGCTAGCATCTATGGCTAACACGTGGTGTGATGTAATACAATTTAATTTTTGTCAGTATGCAAAAATGGTGGCTAAAAAGTGAGTAATGTGTAATTTTTAATACTGTTGTTTCAGCTGGTGGCGGTTTGAAAAAAACTTTTTAGGATCACTTTTTTATTAATTAAACCAGTTTATATATTTATCCTGGGAGCGTTAATAAAATAGGTACATTATGTTAATAATATTGCTAATGGAAAGAGGTTTTTATTATTTCCTCCATTATAGATATTTTTAACACCATATTCCAAAATTAAATGTTAAGTCTACATTAGTCTATAGAAAATACGAGTCCGTCAAGGAAAATCGTAATAATAAATAAATAATACATTAGGTAACATCCGAACACCATTAATTTAATTTGTTGATATTTCAATATTATGTAGTATTTTGAATTTACCAAAAATATTCTTTTTTTTTATGTTCGCCTATTTTAAAACAAGACTATTAGGGATTCAAAGATAGAAACACGCAAATTATAACATGTTTCAAGGGAATCTACATTACATCTCTGATTGTTAGACAATACCTACATTGTAACATTTATACTATACTGCATATATTATTAGTGTGTTGTTCTATCCATTGTTATCCTTTTGCCCTTAGGTACCTACTCCATTTTTATGTCACTGATACAAAACACACGATTTATAGAAAACTTTTTGGACTAGTCTTTATGACCGGCTGTCTGAAATCAAGACCTTTGCAAGATCTAAATACAATCGCAATACCCAGCAAAGTAGGCTTTTAGTATCAAAACATCCACATAATGTTATTTTTTTGTTATAGTTCCATGGTATCATATAACATTTGTCCTGTATCAATCCACGTATAAAACGTTTATTATAGAAAAAAATATGTATATTCGCTAAACGTAAAATGCGTATATTATTATTGAATAGGTAGCATTGAACTGTTTTCACTGAAAATCGGATTCTGAACGCAATGTCACAGCGTTTGGTATGCGTGACCAACTCACACTCGGCCTTTTACGGAGATCACAGCAATGTCACATTATCTAAAAGAAATACTGTATTATTGAACTATACAATTAAAGGGAACCTACTCGCAGATAGTATATAATTTGAGTACAGCACAATCTGGTTCTGGATCTAGAGCCTGCAGATCGGAGATTCTAGTTTAAATTACATATTCGACCAATACTTTATGTGGGTATTCCTTACACGATTTACATAGGAGTATATTTCTCCAGTACGAATTGATGTGAGGAAAGCAATTGATCGAAAAATAAGAAAAATCGTTTCGGCAACATGCGTAAAAATATACTGTTTGATCCCATCTTGGTATGGGAGAAGACCAGTTGAAGAAAAAGATTATACCAACTGACTATTCCACCAATGCACTATGCGTTCAAATACACAATCTATTTAACTGCTCTTTAATTCCAATAAATTCAACTATTAAGATACAATGTTGTCTGATGCTGACAAAGAATAATAATTATGCTAGCAAGTAGCCTGTTTGCTTGTACAGACTGTGCATGAATGGAGGAAGAAAACATGTAAGCTCACAACCTGCCCTGTAGCATAATTATGTGACAGATATTAGAGGTAACAATTTTCTTAATTTGAGCCTAAATGGCCATCAGGTAGCTAATGAAATAACTGAGTTTTTATTAAAAGGACCTCACTGCGCGTGGCTCCTTATAAAGCAAGAGGCCCCAAGGGATTCCCAGATTGCATCCCCCCACTTCTGAGGCCCCCATTGGTTACCTTGCTCATATTTCTTACCACAACCTATTTAGTAGATAATATTCACATACAAAATACAAAGTGAATTTTACCCTTGTAGAGTTAACGCGGCGTGATATTATCAAAAGGCGAACTCACTCAAATTTAGTATTCTCAACCCGCTTCTATAAATCTTCCATCTTGCACATGAACAGTAGATCGGATACGATGTGAGTCACACTGTACAGAGAAAATGCGGAACCGCTCTCTCTGGCCTTGTGATTGAGGCGCTGATATTGTTTTAAATATATCGCCTTAATAGTTACTTTTGTAGTACGTTTCTTCATGAACTGCAAAACCCATGAGAGTTGCCACATTACAAATATCGCTAAAGTGGAAAACCATAATAGTTGCCACGACATGAACATGATCATTTTGACAAACGTAATGAAAGTGCAAAATAAGTGAGGATTCATTCTCAGATAGACAAAGTACCTATAAGTCAAATTTAAGAGTTGTTTGGGATTATAATTATTGATAGTGATAGGATTGTAACGTCAGATGATAGGTCGGTCGGAATGTAAGGCGTGCGTGCACTAATGCACGTCTATCTACATATTCAGGAAAGATACTTTAAAATTGTATTATGTATGATTCCAATACGAGGAATAAGGATCTTAAACTCTCAACTAACACGAGCAAAACCTTTCCAACACCATTAATCTCTGAACAATATCAAAGAAGTCCATTTCAAGTTCATTGCAAAGGAATTCCAAATAAACAGCCGATGTTTCACAAAGGGTCGGTGTCGGTACATTGTATATTGGCTGCTACGAAAGCTGTCAGGTTCCGAGGGCCCGCACACGGAGCGACAAGTGCTGGTCGTGGTGCGACATGCATGAGATAAAGTTACAGACACGGACTTAGGATTTTTGTGGGCTCTAAATAAATCTTTAAGTAGTGTTATTGCCACGACTTTTATGATTAATGAGCTGACAATCAAATGTTAAACAAATATTTTCTTGAGGATAGAGCCATGTAATATACAGACAACTTTTGAGACGTAATATATTGAGCAAAGTATGTACATGTATTACTAATAAAATGCTATGTCGTCCTGCACTACAGTAAATTGCCAAAATATATTGTGTATTACGTTTTGTGTTTTATTATTTTAGAGCTGGGGGATATAGTCCCCATAAACTCTTCGCAAATCCGTAAATCCAATACTGTCTCTCACGAGTGTAGAGCCGTGTCAAGTCATCTCACGGTCTGATTCATATCGTAGTGTAACAGCCGAATACTATTTAATATTAATAATATAATTCACGAATATAGCCACCTAACACTGATACAAGTGTCTTTAATCCTGGCCATTTATTTCATCTTATTTAGTTCAAAATTATTGTCGGCTGATAAGAGGCGTCCTTCAATCACATTGCCTCTACTTTTATGTACTGGGTTTTATAAGGATGTTTACGCGATGAACTTAGGTGTTGCACTAAGCTCTGTAATTTAAAGGATAACATTACTATTATTTATGGGCGGAAGTATGATTTATCAGGCGAGCGGCTTGCTGATCTCCTCATTCAGTAATTAAAAATGTAGCTTTTTGTGATTGCCAACAGAATAATTAAAATATGCATGAATGCGCAGTTTGTATCATTTTTATGTGCATACGTTTAAGCTCGTGATCTGTTTATGCAGAATATTTCGTGATGACAATGCAGAAACTAGGCAAGCTCTTCACACATAACCGGTCATTCTTAGCCTTGCCAGATACATCTGGAATGCTCGTAGGCGACGTCTGATTGCTCTTATTGTTCGTTCCTTTACTGATGGGCATTTCTTTGTTTACGGAAGGCTTTAGTCCGGTTTTAATATATTTTTTTTTGTGTTTGGTAGCAGTAATGTACGGTCATTTACATTGCTATTATAGAGGTTAAGTTAAAGGGAGTTATCAAGAACTATTAAAACGAATCTAAGTTCGCTAATCAAAATACTTACCGAACATTTATAGCAACGCCATCAACTTATGACATTTTTATTTAAATGCTTTATTAGAACCAAAGACGTTAGCGTACGTAGCCTCGAGAAAAGCTCGTAAAATTTAAAAAAGTCGTTAATGCTATATAAGCTGTACAGAAGTACATGACTTGATGATGGATCTGTCTAGTTTTAGAACTTATCTACACTTTCCATAAAATATGTTGTTAACATACGGTATTTGTCCTGTTACATATATATTAATATTTTGTTTCTTATTTCCATGCTATAATTTATAATTATACTGAGACTTTTTCGTTACGCTATATATACTTTAAGGTGAGAGAATTAAAACCCTAAAAAGCTTATAAGTCTTTAGTAGGTAATACTAGATATCAACTTATAATTCTTTAAATGAATAACGTAGCATAAGTTTAACCAGTTAAATTCCGTCACAGTAACTTTAATAAAATTTGGTAGTTATTGCTTGTAAACATATGGTATAAAACCTATAAAGAAATTCCTTAAATTTCCATGTTAAAAAAAAAGGCGTGTACATGGAAGCTAATTTAAACAGCCTAGCCATCGACATGGCAGCGGCGGGGGTGTAAGTTACAAAACCGCGCTAGGGCTCCGAGTAGCATAATAATATTAAACAAACCTCTGTTGTAATTTAAATGACGACGTTATAAATACAAGTGGAGGTCGGCTGGCACTCAGACGTGTTGTGAACGGCCGCCATACTCCGCACAGCGCGGGAAAATTTGACACAAGTCTAGGAAAACGCGCGCTTTTACCGGCAGCCATGTTTGCTTTTAAGGTTAGTGTTTTAAATTTATCTTTTATTATTGTTTGTAAACAAATAAATATTTGGATTTCAATTTGGAATAAATAAAAATTATTCCATATTAAAGAGTTATTTTTGATATAATAATTATTCACCAGTGTGATTTAAAAGTATTTTTTAATTAATTAATTGATAATAACTATCTCAATTCCGCACAAAATAATGAACGACTTATATCCATAATCAAAAGTTTTACAATCGTAATAGTATTTTTAAACACAAAATATATATATTTTCCAATTTTACATACGTTCCGAATGAAGTAAAAAAAAATAAAGGGAATGGAATGCGTTTAACCTTCAAATGGTTTTTCCTCGTAACTATTAAAATAATTATCCGTATAACAGTAAAAACGTATTTGCTTTCTAATAAAAAAAAAAGAAGAAGAAGAATAAGTTTCATAACGAAGTGTCACTTTTCGTTTATAAGTGCATCGAAAGATAATATTCAAATGATAAACGACTTTGTTAAAGGGACTCCGTTCTAACGACTATGTAATATGACAACCATAAAACAAGTTTCTTGTAAACAAAGGAAAATAGGCATAGCATAATTTATGAATTCTTACCGTTATTTCATCAGCCTAGATAAATATGTCTCACTATCGGCTCTGTATTTTAATGGATAGTTTATTACAGCCTGTTTCAAGTAATTTGTAATCGTTAGTGTTCCTAGAATCGTAATTTTTTACATATTTTAAAGACGTGGTGTGTGTGTTTTGGAAAAGTGTTTGTAAAAGATATAAATAGAACAGGAAAGTGTGTTTTTTGTTATTTTTTTATTCTGAAATTTAGCCCTATATTATCATTTTGTCTTACTGACGGTCATAGACCTCCTCTACCAAGTATTAAGAAGTGGAGGCCTTAGTCGTAGACGCTGGTCTCGTGGATCCAAATCTTAATTTGGAAAGTGTTCCTTTTTACTGACTACATAAAGACAAAACGACACAAATAGATAATTAATGTGAACTAATATTTCATATTTTTCATAAATATTTCATACAATCATAAATATTATAAAATTATAATATAACCGGCATGCTTTTATTTTGCTATTCTAAATTTATTCTAAATAATTTCATAAGTGTCCATATTTGGTTGTGGTATTTCAGAAGCTCTATTTTAAACAGCAATAGCTATAAATCTATCATGTCTAATTAAAATGTTTGTAGTTCAAAGAAGTGACTTAATTTGCTTAATGTATGTCTTAATAGCATCCTATTGCATAGATTATGTTCGCTGATTAGGTCCTATGTTTTCTAATGCAGTAGTGGAATTATCTACCAGTGATCAACGAATACAAACTTGAATTCAAATACATAATATTATAATGAAGTGGATTTAAGTGTTATTAGCCAATTTTTTCTTCATTTTGTAATAGTAGTCGGAAAAAGCAATGCGTTATAGCATTTTATTTAAATCACTAATGTTAAGTGGAACCTCTTAAGAATAGATAGAGTAACTATCCACTTCTGATAGATATAATATGCTAGTACTATTACGCTCTGGTTCGCTGTAAAATATAACCAGTAAATCTGGAGATTCATACGTATCAAAAGAGTATCTCAGACGTCCGCTGAATATGAGTTATTTTTTTTAGTGGTATTGTTACAGTTTTTGTCACGTGGTCTTCCTATCAGTCGTAATGTAATTTATCTTGCTAATAATTAAATTACATTTTACATAACTTTTACAGTTTAAACCAGCTAAAATATCCCTAGCGTGGTGAATTACTGTCATTAATCTTCTACTAGTAGTACTACTAACTAGTCGAGGTTGTTTCGATACTTCGCGTTTATTTAGCAAAGCAGGTATGCATTATGGAGTTGGGAGTCTGGATGACGTAATCATTGTCAAATAATAATTTGAGGTTTATACGGTTTTCGGCTCAATATTGACCGTGTCATATAAGTAGATAATCAAAATTATTAGTGGCTCGTTTATTTTCAAAAAAGGATTATATTTCACATCCTTACGCCTTTTAACCCCAAAGAGGTAGGTAGAGGTGCAACTGATTCAGCCAATTTTCCGCCGTGTACATTCCGTCCCATACTGTGATAAGAGGCGGGATCATCGTTATGTTGGGCACAAATTTCAAATTCCGGTCTGATACTGAGTAGAAAAACGCAATATCATTTCACCCGACAAGGAGATCGAACCCAAGACCTCAGCACTGCAGTCGTACCGTAATTCAACCACACCGTCGAGACAGTCGGTCATATTTCCTAGTTTTTTATTCCAGAATAAGTAAGTCAATAGTTTAAAGATAGTAAATCAAAAACCTTTATTTAAAAAAAATTACGCGTCATAAAGTTATTGTCGATGATTTTTATTCAATAAATAACAGCAGACAAAAGATCTCTCGCCTGATTTAACATGCCAGCGTCACGAGCACCGGTACATAAATAACGCTACGCAGAACTTTAGCTTATAAAGCTGAGAATTGAAGCATGCTCGTCATATGATTTAAGGCTCATAATCTATACTTCTATACTATTATATAAAGCTGAAGAGTTTGTTTGTTTGTTTGTTTGAACGCGCTAATCTCAGGAACTACCGGTCCAAACCGAAAAATTCTTTTTGTGTTGGATAGCCCTTTGTTCGTGGAGTGCTATAGGCTATATATCATCACGCTATACCCAATAGGAGCGGAGCAGTAATGGCTCATCTCAGGAAATACCGGTGCAAACTGAAAAATTCTTTTTGCGTTGGATAGCCCTTTGTTTGTGGAGTGCTATAGGCTATATATCATCACGCTATACGCAATAGGAGCGGAGCAGTAATGGCTAATCTTAGGAACTACCGATTCAAACTGAAAAATTCTTTTTGCGTTGGATAGCTCTTTGTTCGTGGAGTGCTATAGGCTATATATCATCACGCTATACCCAATAGGAGCGGAGCAGTAATGGCTAATCTCAGGAACTACCGGTCCAAACTGAAATATTTTTTTTGCGTTGGATAGCCCTTTGTTCGTGGAGTGCTATAGGCTATATATCATCACGCTATATTCAATAGGAGTGGAGCAGTAATGGCTAATCTCAGGAACTACCGATTCGAACTGAAAAATTCTTTTTGTGTGGAATAGTCCTTTGTTTGTGGAGTGCTCAAAATCATATATCATCACGCTATGACCGATAGGAGCGGAGTAATAATGGCTAATCTACGGAACTACCGGTTTCAACTAAAAAAATCGTTTTGTGTTGGATAGCCCTTTATTTGTGGACCGCTATAAGCTATATATCATCACGCTATACCCAATAGGAGCGGAGCAGTAATGGCTAATCTCAGGAACTACCGGTCCAAACTGAAATATTTTTTTTGCGTTGGATAGCCCTTTGTTCGTGGAGTGCTATAGGCTATATATCATCACGCTATATTCAATAGGAGTGAAAAAATCTTTTTGTGTTGGATAGCCCTTTGTTCCTGGAGTGCTATAGGTTATATATCATCACGCTACGACCAATAGGAGCGAAGCAGTAATGAAACATGTTGCAAAAACGGGGAAAATTATTAGTTTTGAGAGCTTCCGTTGCCTGCGCTGCGTAAACGGTTAAAGTTATGCAACAATGATGTATGACGGGATTGTTCCACTTAAAAAGTTCTAAAAAATATATTATAAAACAAAGTCCCCCAGTGCATCTGTCTGTCTGAACGTGTTAAACTCAAAAACTACCCAACGTATTATGATGAAATTTGGTATGGAGACAGTTTGTTTGGGAAGAACATAGGCTCCCGGGAAACTTCTACTTTTATAACGGAAAACTTTAGCCTGAAAAACTTTATAACGCGGGCGGAGCCGCGGGCAAAAGCTAGTACGTTATACTTCCTTCAATATTCTTGTAGGAACACGCTATATGTTCGTGATAGAATTTGATTTTTTCTTGAATATTCGTTTAGTAGCTGCGCGGGAGTTCGTTAGCTAGCGTTAGTCGTTCCCCGTCCCGCGCCACGGTAGCCAACATAACCGTAGAAAGTACCATACTCACTTAATATAGCATTATATATTAAATATTTGTAATTTTGTAACTTTGGTGATCACTGATCAATATAGACTTACGAATTTACTACTTGTATCATAGTTTTTTTTTTATTAAAAAGATGTCGATGAGTCTGTCTTCTAGTGACAAGCTTTAATTTAAATAATTAGCACAATCGGCGTTAGTATCGCGTCAGCATCTATTGAATTTTGGCGTCTAATGATTGTTCCATATCTTGCCCTATATAGTACTAATAAAAATGATGACATGCTCTTATATTTTCATGTTGCGTATTGTACCTATTTTGTTATAATAATGATAAGTTTATGTATGTGCAGTAGTTGAAAGTCAAGTTCAATATCGATTCCTTATCTAAATTGTTTTTACCAAAGTATCTTTCTGTACTGTTATTTGCAGCCTCTTGAGAGTCATTAAGAACATATAGTATCAGAATTCAATAATTAAGATTCATAATCCCTACTTTCTTCAGTAATTGAAACAGGATTAGACATTGTAAGATACCAAGTCAGACCGCGCAGAACTAGTTTATGATGAAATGTTAGTTAAATGTTTACTGACTAATAATTCTGTTATTAAACTATTGTATAATCTACACCATTTTTATTACATCGTATACGTTTTACAAACGCGCAGTTCTCACGCGCACGTAACTCGTGTAATGTAATGTTAATGAATGCAACTTCTTCGGCCATTCACAACTTGGGCCGTTTTTTACGTTTCTGACCTAAAAGGGCAAATGCCATATTTAATCACTTAAATCTATCCGCGATTTACACGAGTCGAAGTGTTTGAAGGATTTTGTAGGTATTGTAATTAAGCATAGGAATTATGAAACTTGAGTAGTAATGTATCTCAAACCGACAATAACTACTTAGAATTAAACTATTTTTCGGATTTTATCGCGGTTTTCATATTTTAGTTTTTTGCCGACGTTTCGAAGATTTTGCAGCCTTCATGGTCACGGGGAGGACCCCTCGCAACCGCTAACCGAGATAAAATCCGAAAAATAATTTAAGTGTAATGGCTAACATTCGCGTAAACATAAGAAATAACTACTTCGTTCAGACTGGCGAGTTATTGATAATATTTTTAGTATCATGGTTCTTTTGGGCGGCAGTGAACACTTAGGTACTATTAGGTTAACTACTTCCTCGTTTTCCTCTATTTATTTAATTCCCAGTGACGCGTGAATTTCAGCGCCATGCTGTTTAATGTTCTTGGTGGGATCCTGTGGGGTGTATAATCACGTTGTAAGTTTTAATTGTTTTAAAAGATATTTTTAAATTACAAATTTTTATTATTGTAATAGTATCTACAATTCAGTATTCTGTGGTTAATAATTTAAATTATTAGATCATTACGGAAACAATAAAATTACGGATATCATTATATTTAAGTAATTTACTTCACGAAATATTTTAATATTTCAATTTTGTCGTCATTGTGGTGGATTTTGCAACGCGTTCTTTATTTGTGCTCCAAATTTGATAAAACCTATATTTATTTAGAATTATAGTAATGATATGTGCGTGAGTCAGTCGACGAAAACTAAATTAATTGATTTAAGGACTAAATAGGTTCCGTCTTGAGTCTTCATATCAGTAGACGTGGTATGTATCATTTTTATTATCATTGAGTCGCAATTACAACTAATTTTTATTGTCGAAGGAACAATATTCATCGCAAGCCTACAAGGAAAGTAATACGTTACAGTGAGCATATATCCACCTAGGACATTGGTTTGGCAAACATTCAATTTTGGACCGCGTCGAATCTCCACTTATCATTATATGTATAATACTATAGACCGCAATTTATTTTGTGTACTCCACGTTGTGTGAACATAATTATTAAAAGTAATATTAAATAAAAAACCCTACGATATAGAACTGTTCTAGAACAGTGACTTCTTGCAATTTGCAACTATGTTACAATACTATGGTCAAATAGAATTTTGGTTTCCACCGTTGTGGCAAGAAAAGTCACGTAGATTTGGTCTTACTTATTTATGATATTCTAATATTATTTTCATCAGTTTAAAGATTATCTTATAATTTGGTGGGAAAGCGCCAATTTCTCTCGCATTTAGTAACATTTCAGAGGGGATATGTACTTAATAAAAAAGGTAAAGATAAATACGGACAACAATAGTTGAATTAAATTAATTACCTAAATAAACATCATTTTCAATTTTTTTTTAAATTTGGACAGCTAACAAAACATACACCTTACATAACTATTTGTAACATTACAGTAAGTAATTGCTGCAGTGCAGTTTTAATTACAGGAGGAAACAGCATGAACATATTATTACATACCAGTAAACAATTGGCTGCACCATAAGTGCAGTATATTCTAAATATAAGACTGAATATAAAACTAGATTTAGGTTTCAACAAGCGAGTTCAATATTTTCTTTTTGAAGATAGAAAGCGAGTCATTAAATATGTCAATACAATTAGATTTTTCTACAATTCGGTTATATAATCTGGATAAATTGTTGGAAATATTCAATATTTAAACAATAATACGGATCATGCATATATATAATCATAAGACCAGTTTTGTCCCTATTTCATCGTCTATATTCGGCCTATTTGATTTATGAATCACATGTTATTTATAAACAAAGTATAAATGAATGGGTACATGATTTATTCGCACTTGTTCAGATGCCCAGTGGTCGGAGCGTGTCCGGTAATGACCCAATCTCTGAAACCGGCCTCTGCACATGCTGGCTAAGGTCACGTGTCCACGAATATGCACTGTTGTACTTACGATCTAATTGGTTTGGTGACATTGCAAAAGTCACATAATAGAGTATTAATACACAATAGCTTTCTAAGAACAAAAATGATTAAAATAAAACTAAGCTATTGTTCCTTGAAATTTCAATCTATGTAGTAACAAATAAAGTTCGTGTCTCTGATATTGAAAAATATCTTTTTGTAGTCATATGTAGTTAAAACTTAATCATTTGTTATTGTTTTACCTATCTTACGTTTATCGATAATCTTCGGAACGACTTAACCGATAACAATGGACCTATCACTAACAATTAATAACTGTCATAATACCTTATTTAAACATTCGTTTTTATATCTTATGATTAAAAATATAACCTGAGGAACGACTAAACTGATTTTTATGAATCTTCCTCTTGAAATTAATAACTTTTGTAATGCCTTATCAAAAGAACTTAGACGCAGACAACCTCGCCAGCAAATATTGCTACAATTAAAATCTGTTACGGAAACTCAAAGTACAATGTAAACAGTGATCTAAGTGTTTTGGCAAGAGCATTGTGTAACCGAACTAGGTCAAGCACGCGGCGTTACCTCAACTTATCAACTATTACTGTTCGCGCATACTAACAGACATTGCGATAAACAGTTTTTTTGTGAATGAGCTTTGTTTTTTAATTACAGAATCTTTAATTTAAATTCTGCGTAATACCTTTTAGAGTCTAAATTTCGTTAATCAATATCAGCCTAACTGAATTCTTAGTAGTTCGAAGGGTGTTTGCTTTGTCCTTAGTTCTGAGCTGTATTTTGATACAATGTAAATACACACTTATGACCTCAACCCTTCAGGCGAGTTTGAAAAACCTAGCTTTCACAGAAAATTACAATATACTTGGTTAATTAGCTCAATCACTGGTTAAAATATAGTAGGGTATTTTCCTAAGTTTGATTTTACACATTATCCTATAGGCACGTAGCCCATCTGTGAAAACTGCATTAAAATTGGTTAAAAAATGAGCCAGTAATTCATATTTTAAATATTGCAACGTGCAGTAGTGGGTGCATTAGTGCTAGTATAATGTCATCACTTTCTTTCGCACGCATCGTAATTCCCAATGACGTCACCTGCGCGTATTTCTCCCTTTTCTCGTGTCTTGACATTTACCCCTTCTACTGAAATTCAAAGACTTATAACTTATTGATTTTTCACTGGGTTTTAATCAATCTTTGTTTATTAGTATTTTTATATGTATATGATAAACGTGACAAACAAAAATAACCCAAATACCTTATTAAAACTAAAAACTAAATTGCATGCAGTTAAAAGTTTTCAAACGATATTGAGCTTTGAAGACTAGAGTTCCGTTTTCACAAGAATATACGAACTACTAATACTTTCATTTGTACTAGACTCAAAAATATCTCTAGATCCAGGCAACAATAAAAACAAGCAATATAACAAACTGTGTTGCAAGCAGCGGAATGCGCGACGCATGACGGCCGCAAATGGGGGGCGTGGTGGTTTCACCAGTCGCCACTCGCCACCGCTAATATACTACTAGGACGGGCCCTTACAACTTGACTGGCAGTTTATATTGTGAATAAATACATCTGTTACATATTTTGCTGACCTACTCTAAATAAGTCTCATGGAATAAGGAACTATGAGGCACTTTTTGACTCGCAACACCCACACTTAAGAACCGTGCGATAATCGTTTGTCGGGAATTTGAACCTTTTCTGGAAGTCCCATTGGAGGGAATGATAGCAAACGTGGTACTTTAGCCCGGTTCGTAAAGCTAGTATGTCTATGGCTCTTATTGCTATAGAGCAAATTATCTATAGCATGGCTCTGCCTTATAGAAACAATGTTTCAACTCTTTGAATAAAAAACTTATTTTTTCAAATTAAGAACGCCCGGAAAATGAACCAGTTTCTGAGACATGTCGCGCCTTTTTTGTGCTATGACATTGCATTCCTTCACTCCCATGTTGGTTGAATGTATACCCTAGTAGGGTGTACGTAAGGTGTACTTCTCGTTATCAAGTTATGTTATGCGTGATTCGCAAGGCCGACTTGTTACATTTCAATATGTATTAATCTGGAACATTCCTTCTATGAATATGAGTTATTGATAGGCTTTCGTAATGACGTGCTTATTGTGCGTAGCTACATAAGCTGGTTTGATTGGAATTACATCCGAAATTGGTGTGTGTAGCCGTATACAGGGTAAAGCCGATAAGGTGATGCTGATACATTTTATTTGGACTAGATTGTATTTAACGTGCTCAGTGAGGTATTTTGTCTTTATAAAAAAAGTAAGTAAGGCATTGTAGAAATGCTATAGTATAAACGTTTCTAATAATTATATAAGTTAGGTTCTACTTTTATTATAACCGAAATTTACGAGACGGCCTTTAGACTTACGGTTAACGGACTTCCTATAAATTTTGAATAACTATGCCTCTACATTTTGAGACATGCAGTTATTGAAAATCTATGAACAAAAATCCGCGGGCTCTTCTTATTTCTTTTTCATTATCCATACTGAGGTTCAAATCCAAGCTTATTGCGTTGTTAATTGTTATTTATCAAGCTACAAGGACCTAAATGTTATAAACTTTGTATAATGCTGTAAATTTTACAGCCTTTAATAGTATATATAACTGGTGTAGTAGATAATGAGTACAGATATTTGCAGCCACAATACAAAAGGTCAAATTGTCTCATATAATTGCTACATCATGTTCTGGTCTTATTTGTATCATACAATTTATATAAAACAGATTGCAATAACTCAGTGCTTTGTTCGTGCAAAAAATACAATACATTTTTCTCTGGTTATAAATGATATTTAGCGCCTCTGGCTAAAAACAAAAAAATGCCAATGTAATATCTTAACGATATGTGACATGGCCAATGCGGGGGAATAGATAATAAATATATTAGAAAGAGAATAGTAATAGATATGTTTGTAACATGATTCGCAATTAAATCAAGTTTCTTTAATCCGAAGAAAACATGAGAGTTATAGCGTGCGACAAAACGATGACTTTATTATTACAGAAATACATATGGCAAGGCGGTATACTTCGCCTATGACAAACTCTTTGTAGGGGTAAATTAATATAGGGAATTTTCATTATTAAATTCATGACGATTCTGTGTTGAACAAGTTTATCAAAATTAAAGGTAGAGATAAATGATAGAATTTGAAAGTAAACTATATTTAAAAGGGTTAAGTTTGTTTTCTGAATACTCAAAAGTTTCCGTAGCGCAACGGGTTATGAATGATCGGTGAAACCACAAACTACGGGTTTGCTTTCTGCAGTTCGATAATTGTGATCGAAGGTCCTTGGTACTTCGTAGTTCTTATTTATAAAATTCGTAGATGTTAAGCCTGTTCCGTGAAGTTATCTCAAAGCTAGAGGACATCTTAGGGATGCCTTGTATGCTCCGGAGATGGCTACCGTGTTTTTTATTGCAAACAATTGTCTTTTGAGATTTGAAATATTTTCTCAAAGCGAGCCAAATTTAAGACGGAAAAATCAACTTATCACGTTAGCTTGTAACAAGAATTGAATTGTCCATTGTATGAAGCATTGTAAATTCGTGTACAAGAGCCTTTTGTTTCATTATAATTCTAGATATCCTTCCAATATTCAATGCGTTATATAGTTTTTTGTCTGGTTCACACTGTGGAGGAAGTAATTATGCAAAGATATTTTATAATGATGTATACGATGTAAAGCCTCTTATGCGATTGTTTTTTCAATATAAATGTAACTAGTCCTTTTTAGACGTTCAAATAAGTTCATACAACGAGGGAAATAAATATGTATGACATTTACGAGAGCTTATCTTGATAGATACCATCGTTTTTTTTCTGCAGCACTTAATTGAGTAATGTTTTGAAGGGTATTATAGCTAGTGTAGTTATAGGAAGTTTTTTTTGTGTATCAGACTACGCAGTCAATACTGGGGTAAACCTGGAAATGGGATACTGGAATCCCCCGACTAAGAGACTGCAGGGGCCTGGAGGAAAGTTGGGAGGGGATATATAGGAAATGGAAGTATGGGAGAAGGATAAGGAAACCTCTTAGAATGGGATGAGGGGAGAACTCCAGGAAATGTTCGTGAAACCTTATTGGCCACAATGTTAATTGGCAACCATGAGGTATACACACTGGACTGTGTGCCTAGGGCCGCGACAAACGTCCGAAGTGAGATATTATTAGTATCATTATTATTGGAAGTTGAATCTAGCATTCGATTGCATCGAGTGCCTAGGGGATTTATTGTTACAGATTTTGTACTTTATAATACCGGGCAAGGTGTGCCTGGCGTTGGTTTTTGAATCAGAAGAATAAAAAATAAAAATAAATAAATAGATAAATATCGCGTTGAAATGTAACAATTGAAATATTTACAGATAACTCGTGAAGTAATTGCTTACTTATTCGCACAAAATCTTTATTACCCAATCAAAATTGGAGCGATCACGAAATATTAATAAACTAATTACGGAACTTGCGTCACGTTGTCCTTGTCGATACACGAGTTATTATTGTAAAACATATTAGGCGTCGCGCAGACGCTAATTTGTTGCCGGCAAACTCTATACGCATTGCACTTACAAAGTTGATAAATCAACTAATCTTTAGTAGTGTAGAACTTCAGAACAATAAATATATATGTGCACTGCGTCTAAGATGTTGAAAAAAGGCTATTTAATTTTTCCGTCCATATATTTTACACCAAGAATATTTTATGCTCCTTCAGTGCGTCTTAAAAGGTCACTTAGATATTATAAATTGTAAGTTTGTGTATCGGCTGTTTTTCTCGTAAGGTTCAGATAATATCGCCCAATATTGATAGGCTCGCCATCCATCACATCATGGGACGGAATACACAACGAAAACTGGATGCACTAGTTGCGTTTCTGCCTGTACCTTCGAGGATAAAAGGCGTGAGCGTTTGCGTGATCGCATTATAAAATGTAGGTACAGGTTAGTGGGCTTCCAGTGATCGAAATTCGACCGTCGAATTTGATATATTTATAACATATTATACGTAAATGTTATTATTCTGCACTTCTATTATCTTTAATTATACCATATCGCACTCCTACGAGCGCGCATTGTGCTTTAAAAGGGATACAAATTTAGTTAGTTTTTTGTTTACGTATATATTGATACTGCTGCCCAGTTTTCGTAAACCCCAGTCAATACAGTTGGTATTTGCGTCCGACACCGCCAAGGCCTCGCTCGGACATTCTCCGCGGCCAACGCCTATTCATTGCTTTCTGGGAAACATACCTATTATTCATTAGCGGAAATGGCACTAGGGTCAACGAAACGGATCAAAAATCAATCTAGGTATATAGCAAATGGGAATTTGAGGAGGGATTTTCTGTAATCCATAAGGATTTATCCGTATCCGATCCGTAAGCATCCAAACAGTAGGGTACAAAGATGTCCCCGGCATTGACAACCTATTATCGATATATATCTCATGTAAAGTGCGAACATTTTTGTGTTTCGGTTCAATCTTCAGAACCATTTCACAGCTTTAATCTACACACACGTATCACATTCTTTACATCTACAATCTAAGGGGGACGAGCCTAGACTATATTGACCTAAACTCGTGGCTTGGCAATGGTCATGAAGGCTTTGTAATTCAAAGTTCTGGGTTCTGTTACTATTTACTGATATTTTACGGCATTGTTTTCAAATACATTTATCAAAACTGTATATTATCCAAAATAAATCTGAAAAAATATTTTCAAAATCCATGCAAATAAAGTTATAAAGCTTTGAATTTTGGTGGAAAAGGTAGCTGTCAAATAACAATCATAGCAAACTGTGACGACACTAAGTGTCAACAGCCATAACGCTACGTGAGAAAGAGATAGCGCAATAACCCCACCACGCCCCTACTTTTGCTCACAATACTTTAAATATTAAAAACTGCTATAATTTACAATCAATTTTGATGTCGATTTATCTAATATAATGTACGAAATTAAACTTAAGGAACTTCCCCATTATAGAAGACGCAGTTAAATATTTCCTAGTTTAAGTAACTACATCTTAATACTGAAAAGCAAAAGCATGATCGTGACGGATCCGTCCCGTTTCCGCGCCAAGATCAAGGTCGTCACGTTGTTTATCGTTACAGCGTCTTTCTTTTGTTAGACTCAAGGACAACCTTCATTCATATTTCGTTTTTCTGAATGAAACGGTCTGTTGCGCGTTCATGAAATAATTATTTCATTTTAACTATGAAACGGTTTGTTTCATATTTTGTGATTTCAATATTCCATGCAAATTCTTTTCTTGATTTCTATTTATGCCATTGTAGATGTATTGTAGGACCACTGTCGCGTTGTCCAAGATTAGAACCTGGGTAGGGTACAGTTATATTAACCCTGAGTCTAAAATTGTGGCCGGTGAATCACAATTCTCTTGTGAAATCACAAGAGAATTATCATTATTGGTGAAATGTCAGGTAGAGGAAGAAGTTGTTTCTTGTGACGCTTCTCCTTCATAGTAATAACATGTTTCGACGCGGTAGTACATTCATTACAATCTAAAAGAACTTCTAAATCAATCATAGAAAGATAATTTTCATTTTAACTTTGGACTTTGGAATTATATTTTCGCTTACGTCTAAAAAATAGGAAAGGCGTGATGCTATGTACGTAAAAAAAAACAACAGCTAATGAAATCTCCTTTTAGGTCCTCATATTCGCGACGAGCATCCTCGCCATCTCCTCTCAAGGCCACAACGGCCCCACCACTACACCAGTGCCGATCCTCAAGCAGATCAACCGGCAGAACGACGACGGGTCCTACAGCTACGGATACGAAGCAGCTGATGGCTCCTTCAAGATCGAGACGAAGTACCCAAGCGGAGACGTGGCTGGGAAGTACGGTTATGTAGACGAGAATGGCAAGTTAAGGGAGATCTCGTACGGTGCTAGCAGTCAAAGAGGATTCGAGCCTGAAGGTTTGTAACATTTTTATACTTTACCTTATGTAATTATAGGCTATTATGAGTTCATTGTAGCTCCGACATGAGCTGTTCCCCTTATAAAACTCACATACAGGTTTTCAAAGTTAAAGTATTCTATGAAAATCCAGAATATGGTTTAACTCTATACCCAAAATCCAAATTCGTTCTGCGGTTTCTGCGTTTTTAACAATCACAAAAGTTTTCGCATTCTTAATATAATTTTAACTATTTGAATCTCCATGTCGTATTTCCTATATAATATAATAAAAACTAATAGTATTTGTTGGCCCAACGCTCGCCGCGGTTACCGTTAACCCACAAACATCTGTGCCGCGTTACTTCACGTTTCATTTTCCATCTTTCTCGCTTGTTTTCCGACGTTGAGAAATGTTTTAATGATGTCGATTTATTCTTTACTAGTTTTGTTCTCGGTTTTGCTCACATATAGCCTTGATTTTGAGGTAGAAAAATTTCTCAAAGGCCCAGCTTACGTCCGTTATCAAGTTTTTTTTGTGATTAAGCCGTAAACCGTACCAGATAAACAGACAAATTTCCTTTTCCAATTATAATAGTGCAGGTAGAGTACAGATTTCACGTAAGTTATGCTATTAATCCATCAATAATAGGTTTACGATGAGGTATGCAGTAATACATAGTTTCTGTATGATACAATTGCATGGGTGGGTTCAATTCACGACCGAAATGTTAATTTGAGTTATCCTTATGTTAGCAGGATTTAGTGTTTCCTATGTTTAAAGATATCTTTTCTCTAAATATGTTTATTATGATTTTGATATGATTTGATATGGAGATAGGCTGAATTCTAAGGGTTATTTAAGTAAAATTTATTCTCAAAAATAGATTTTGCATAGGCAGTGGCATAACCAAAGTAAATGTCAAAGTAATCTATTTAACACACAATTTTATTTACAATTATAGGAGCAGGAATCCAAGTTCCCCCACCGACTCTACACGACCCGTCCAACGCTCTCACTGACGGTCAGGAAGATGACGGTCAATACCGAGAGGATCCCAAGATCTACGAAGACCCCAAGTACAATGGCAGAGCTGCACAAAGGCAACCAGCTCAAGCAGTCAGGCAATACCACAGACCAGCCCAGCCAGCTCAGCCTGAACCAGAACCAGAATACCAGCAGTACCAGTCCAGCTTCCAGGCTAGACCTCAGCCGCAAAGAGCCCAGTACCAAACTCAAACTAATTTCCAGGACTACCAACCTCAGTCCAACTTCCAATTCCCATCTCAACCTCAACAAAACTTCCAACAGTACCAGCCTCAGACTTCTTCTCAGTTCAGATCTGGACCTTTGTTCTCACAGCAGACCAGTTTGTTCAGCCAGGGTCCTCAACAGTTCCCTCAGGAGAATAGGCCTCAGAGCCAGGTGTATCACCAACAGCCCCAATTCTCTTACCAGGCGTTTACCCCTCAGCCTTACTCTCAATCCCAAACCCAGAATTACCAACCTCAGAGCTACCAACCCCAACCCCAGCCACAGCCCCAACCCCAACCCCAAAACTATCAAGGACAAAACTACAACCAGTTCGGAGGTCACCCTGCCCAGAACTTCGACCCCAGCACTGGATCTTACACGATTAACTTTACTGGTTAATTTTTAGTATTTCTTGAGAAAATTGATTAAATTAAATATGAGCTTAAAAATTTCAAGTTTATTTGTAACTTTGGGTCAATTTTAAAGTAGTTAATCGTGTATTTTAGTAAAAACATAATTTAAAAGTTACAAAAATGCTTGAAATTTACAAGAATTATTTAATTTAATTAATTCGATTTATACTCGTGTTTATTTATTTAGTACTTAACTTGCGTATGCAATCAAGTAATAAATAAAAATTGTAAATAAATATTTAAAATGTAGAAATATAATTTTTATCCTTTTTTACAAGTTAAACATAGAACATTTTATATACATTTAGAACTAGTCAATACGTTTTTCTATATCCCATATTCGTGGCTTTAAATCTATTTGTACAAACTATTTAAATTATTGCAATTCACATTTTTCTGTACAAAATATGTGCCAAAATTACGATAAAAATACATTCTCTACGTAATAAAAAATATGTAAACATAATATATACATACTAGACAATATAATAGTCCGCAGAAATCTATACTACACCAGTCAACAATCCATCCACAAGTTTCTTGGTAAATATTGTGGAAGTTTGTGGTCGGCGCTGGCCACCTAAGTGTATGTATGTACTTTGTCATGTACCCCTTCTATAAGTCATATTCTACCAATGGTATTTATGTAGCTGCATATGTATTATATCTTAATATTAAATACTGTTCCCTTGATTCATCTAAATTAATCCTCAAGACTACACCAAGTCGCATACCACTATATATACTAGCATATAATAACATATATTTGTATTGTATACATATTTTTTGTATTTATATATTATTATACTCTATTTATTATCAACTATATTTACTATCATACTCCAGAATACAAATTAAGTTATTAAACCAGTATTACACAAAAAATTAACAAAATGTGACATATAACGTGTAACAAGTATGTATGTATATTTTAAACCAATAATTCCAATGTATTTTACTAAAAGTACAGTAATTTATATAAAGTTTGAATTGATAATTGATAGTGCCAATTAGATATTAATATTATTCGTATTATGTCCCTATAAATTTGTCAAGCCCAAACAAATTTGCTAAGGCTGTGGTTTTCTATAATAGAAATGGCGTGATACGCAAATGCTTTTTAAAAATTTAACAACATTGATGCTATATTGCAGCATTGTTATAGAAAATCCCAGCTTAAAAGAGTTTAAGGGTCTTTTTCACAAGTTCTGAGTAAATGCTGCTCGTCAAATAACCGTATAAAGCGACCAAATATAAAAGTTAAATTCTATTTCACTTATTCATAGACGTTATTTATCTAAGGACGGAGCATTGCTGTGAAAACAAGTCTGTTTCTCAGCTTTGTTTATCTGACAGCTAACTAGATTCAAGTTGTATCTCAATATTAGCCAATCACAACGGCCCTATGTCTACGCACTGCGAAAGCTGCCATGTCGTCAGCAGTGAGAAACAGACTTGTTATCACAGCAATGCTCCGTCCTTAGATAAATAACGTTTATAATTAAGGGGGTAAATCTATACGTATTATAAAACAAAATCCCCTTTTATGTATGTTTGTATGACAGACTACAGGGAAAATATAAAGCGGGACTTTTATCCCGAAAAAGTCCTTTACACGGGCGAAACTGCGAGCAAAAGCAAGTAAGGATTAAAATATTTTTTACATTACCTGGTTAATACAATAACCGTCAAATCATATGTACTTGAAACTTGTGAAACAGGCCCATTTAATACAAAACCATTATAAAATACGAGTTGAGGTATATTCTAACTTTCTTGATTATAAACATGTGACAACATTTTAAGTATGCGTACTTTATGTAACCCTGCCTCAAAGAAAATGATACAAGGTGATAGGTGACACATAAAAGAAATATCAGTGAGTCATTTTGATTATAGAATTTTTGACGAAGGTAATAAAACAGTGTTTAATATTTTCTGATGTTTACGCAAATGTTAGATATCGAAATAAAACTAGTTTTCGGATTTTATTGCGGTTTTTTAATTTCTCCGGAGCTTTGGAAGACTGCCGAGATCATGAAGGATGCAGTCTTCGAAACTTCCGGAAAAAAAATGAATAAAATAAACTATAAGAAACTTTAAAAACTAATTTTATTTCAAATACAGTGATTAGTTAGACGCTGCGCAAACACTTTCAACTTATAGAGAAACATACAGCTGCTTCAACAACTTCAACTAATGTCCGATTCACAATAGCATTTCTCAACCTAAAATTGATAGATCACATAAAGAATTCTAAAATTTTGTTAATAGTCTTTATTAATACGATTGTTAGGGACTATACCTCGAAAAACTGCGCACAACATAGATATAATTTAATATGTAATACGGTAATGTCAAGTTATGTAACTCTATAAATGATTCAGTACACAGACTCTACGTGCTGGGATTGTAAATACTCCAATAAATGTTATATAATACACATTGTATTCATTTCTACGCGGGGAAAGCGTATATGACCACCCAAGATTTATAATGAATGGGGTTGCAAATGGGGCATTTTACCAACAGATAGTGTGTCTAGGTTCGAATCCCAGGTCGGCCAAATTGATATTTGGGTTTTTCTGCTCAGTATCACCCCGGAGTCTGGAATTTGTACCTTATCATGGGACGGAACACACTTAGCGATAAAGCGGTGACCTGGTTGCAACTCTTCATACCCCTTCGGGGATAAATGCTAGATGCTTCGGAGATATACGTGTATAAAAAATACATGAATGAAGTAAACACGGTCAGTGATTAGCACACTGATGGTAAGGTTGCTTAACGTTCGCTAGCACTTGCGATACGAAACGTCATTACCACCGCTGTATGTAATTATAACTGCATCAGTCTACGAGTACGTGGGGACCTGGATTCAACGAGGGCGAATGATGAAGCTCATCTTCTCAGTAGAATGGGTGAACCTTGATTTGATCTGCAGTTTCAGTCAATGTTAGTATTATTTAAATAAAATATGTATCTATAATAATATCCATCGTTTATAATATACTGTCCTACGGCTGAGCTCGGGCTTCCTCTATTACTGAGGGGTCTTAGTCCACGCAGACCTAGTGTGGATTCACAGACTTCACACACCCTCAAAATTCACATAGAGATCTTATTAGGTATGCAGGTTTCCTCGCGATGTTTTCCTTCACCGTTAAAGCAAGCGATAATGCACATAGAGACCTAATCAGGTATGCCGGTTTCCTCACGATGTTTTCTTTCACCGCTAAAGCAAGCGTTAATTCACAATGAATACACACAATTAGTCTGTCCGTCCGTTCCACTCTCAACTAGGCTATCACCGCTACACACTACTGAATGTAAATACAGATTAAAAAAGTGTGTAAAATATCAATTTCTCCAATTGTCACATATCTCTCACATAAATTTAGCAAAAGCATGACATCGATCGACGTATACGGTATTTCTGTCTTTAAAAGGCACATTATAATGGGACTTGCACGGAGATGAACAGCGGAGATGTGAGGAACGTTTAGTATTGGTACTATGAGGGCAAAGAGAAGGTAGGTGGAGTGTCGTTTACCTTTAAATATTGAGGATGAGAAATAATTATCGCTAACTCGACATAATTATGTGGGTCTATTTAAAACTAGACATATTGTAAGTTGCGATCTCTCGAATCTTCGGAGAAACATTTTTTTTTTTTAATTATTAAGCAGACAATATTGAATATTAAAACAGTGCGTTGTTCTACCTTCAAAAAAGGAAGAAGAAGTAACATAATAAGTAAGAAACTTAATATACTTCCAAAAATAAAAATAATTTCAGATCGACACTTTAAATTAAACAATTACCAAACTACCGAAAGAATTGCCGTTAAATCTTATTAGTATTATCGACCATCAAGGTTTGTGGAAGCGTCTCTGAGGTAATAATGTGGGAAAGGAAGCAGATATAATTATAGTGGCGCTATCGGAAGTGTCGCCGTCGACAGATACGTCAGTCTCTCGCCCGTCGACCTTACTCTCATGGTAAAAATCGAAATGAATCACGTCGAAGTTCTAAATCTATACATGTTATAAAACAAAGTCCCCTTTTCTGCCTGTATGTTATAGATTTTCTAAAAATCTACTGAACGGATTGTTATGACATTTAGAATGAAGATAATTTGAGATCCTGGGAAAGTTACAGGCTACTTTTTCCCGGGAAAATATATAGCTTTAAATATATAGCTAACTTTTTATCCCCGGAAAACTCCTACACGCAGGCGAAGACACGAGCAAAAGCTAGTTGTTTATAATATTATAAAAATATTAACACATTTTTATAATTTACTTTAATAAACATAAATATGGCACAGTGGTAACTAAACTAGGCGAAACTGTACCGCAAGCTACCTAAGAGTATTATGAAGGTACATTTTAATTCAGATTGTGTAGGTAGAGTGAATAAAAAACAAAAATCACAAACTAAGAACCAAATTTAATTTATTTACTGAAATATTCCTAAAGGTTAATAAGTTATAACACATTAAAAAATTCAACATTTTAATTTTATATACATAGATTGAGTCAAAATTAAATTTTTTTTTTGTTGACCAGCCGTAGTTATCACCGAGGGTACCCTGCGAACAGTGTGCATGCGATCCCCCGGCTTAGCAACCACGGCAGTCCCTGTGAAGAGTTGGTAGGCCCTTCCGTTATCACCGAGGGTGCCAGCGCACGTTATGCTGGTGACCCACGGCTATCCGGTCTCAGGGCCTGGGAGGATGAAGGGAGGGGATAGAGTGAAGAAAAAGAATAGGAAGGAGAAGGAGCCCTCTCAGGACAGCTGGAAGGGAGAGGGAGGGGAAATGTTCGCGTATCCTCATAAGCCTCAATGTGTATTTAGCAACCATGAGGGATACACACTGAACTGTGTGCCTAGGGTCGTGGCAAATGTGCCTCCATGCATGGGCATGCATTTTGTGTGGAGACCAAGCGCAAGTCAAAATTATTTAGGTACTATTAAATATATTATGATCTAACGCCATTATCCTTGGAGCGATCACCAAACAGTGTGCCTCGTCCGTTCATCTTGATTATATTCTATGACGTGATAGCTTGTTGTCGTGATTATTGTCATCAGTAGAAAAATCAAAAATTGTGGAATTGTAAAATAAAACTGACAGGTTGAAATTAAATTTGATCTAAATCTTGCGCTTATCATACGAATAAATTCTGCCCTTTTTATCGTTTTAGTTCCAATTAAAACTCTACACAATATTAAAAATTATTATTATTCATAAGAATTGTAAAGAACTAATAAATAAACCACGTCTTTTTTCATTTATCTAAATCCGAAGACATTTTGTATTCATACTTACACAACAGTGTTGCAATAATATTTAATTTTACACTCTCCAAATATAATATACTCGTACTAGTACGATAATATATTAATTGAAACATATTAAATTACGTAATTACGAGTAGTGGCTATCAAAACATATCTGTTAAGTATTTACAAAATGTTACATAATAAATATATATATAATAATATAATAACTTAAAATATATGTTTTTGTGTTTGTTTCAGGCAAATTAATGAATTGCGGAACAGATTTACCCCCTTATTCATAGACGTTATTTATCTAAGGAGGAACATTGCTGTGATTACAAGTCTGTTTCTCTATGCTGACGGCATGGCAGTCTTCACAGTGCGTAGACATAGGGCCGTTTTTCCTAGAGAGTTTGATTTTTATCAGAAAGAATTTCTACGTGAGTGGAGCTATGAACAACACGAAACTTGACATATATTTCAGTAAAAACGAACAGAAATGGCAAATAAATTAATGTCCATCTCTTTCGTAAAAACCGCGAGCTAAACCTACTAACTAAAACTCATGTGCAATCCAATATCATGTCCATTCGTTACTGTACGATGGTAGGATATTTGCAAGAGAATTATAACTTAAGCCTAGTTCCGATTTGGATAGTATTTTAGTCGAACAGTAAATAATTTAGTAACTAAACGTGTTTGAACACCGAAAGTTTAGTCGAGTAGGCAAGTACAGTCTCGTTAGAATTACTAAATTACTGACTACTGACTTAAATAGTGGCGTAGTCTCAACTAGGCTTTAGTGACGACGTCTAGCAACATGGGTGCGTAATCGCCTGAGGCGCAATAGGTTTCAGTTCGATTTCCGGGTTGAAATATTATAATAGATATTTTTTGTGGTATAATATATATATATAAACAAGATCAGGTTCTCAATATTTATAATTCCAAAAACTACTGCTAGCATGAACATGCTTGTGATATTTCCATACATTCGTTAATGTTATAAAAAGACGAATTATTGCAATTTTTTGTCAGATTGCTATGTTTAGTTTGATTGCGTGGAGTCAGTCACCTATATAATATGAGGTATTAATTTATTTAATTTCATGATCGTTTAGCGTCTTAAACAAATCTGTGGAACAGGTGCGCCTAAAGATTTGAATATATTTTAAAGACTTTTCGGTTTCTTTGCTATCAATATTAATGTAGGGATTACTTTTGAGTTATTTATTCCATACTATTAGAAGTAACTAATTTTGGTGTTGGTAGGATATATTTTATATCCGAGATAGCAACCACCGTACACAAGGTGTTAAAACCCACCATAGTGGTCCACGTGTCTGTTGCGTTCCGGGATAAACCTGTGTATAACCGGTTCCAACAGGGCGGCATAATTTTGTCGACTGTCGAGGGGTAGCCCTCTCGTCCGCTGACATTCTATTGACTCTATTCCACTTATCATCAGGAGCAGCGGGGGGCACTTTGCCATGCTCGCATAAAAAAAAATTTAAAATAGCACGGTGTTAAATTCTTATTGCAGCTATTTTCAGTTTAATAGTTGTATGGAAAATAAAATACTGACAGCCTGTTACAGCCTTCTCTCCTTATTAATTTAGGGACTTTATTCTCTATCCCTGTGTAAATTCTTAACCCTGCCGTGTCACGTTAAGTACGTGAAATCAGCGTGGAATGGTGTTGTGTATAATTTATATTGTTTTAAACGCGACGCGGTGCGTTACGTGCTTGCACTGAACTGCTTGCAAAATAACGTGTGAGAGAATAAGGCCCTAGATGACTACGTATGTCTGGCATGTGAGGAATATACAGTAATATTTAAATTAATGGTCATCGTATATTTTCATCGCTGTCTCTGAATCATAAACTGCTCTGTAGATTAAATTAAAAAGGTAAATACTTCGCTCCCCAAATGTCACTTCCGTATTGAACAAAACACTATAGTTTATATTATGTATGTATATTTGAGTAATTGAATATAAGATCCTGTTATTTGAGATGAAAAAACATATGCTTACGCTTTTATCTTCGTGGGATGGCAGAACCGCAACCAATAGACATACAGCGTATTTTGACACATTTGTTATCCGTCCTGTGATGTGATAAGACGCAATTCTATCACCATATCAGCCAGTATAATGGAATTTTGTTTGCATAGTCTGATATACACAAGTTATATTTTATCCCGGAAAAGTACAATGGAGACTTTTATAGCAGGGAAAATCATTGAAGCAGGCAAAGTCACGAGCAAATTCTAGTCTTGTGTTACTTCTTATCTTATCTTACTTCTTTTACTTACTAATATTAAAAACGTGAAAGTTTGTTTGTTTGTTAGCAGTAAATACACAAACAACTGTGAATTGGATGAAATTTGCCACACAGATAGACCATGTCCTGGATTAACATATAAGCAACTTTTTATCCTGATAATTTGCTTCCTTGGGAAATAATGGAAATTTTCAATATTTTTTTAAATAGATGGTGTTTGCGTCGTATAGATGGCGCTGTAAATTGCTAGTGTTTAAGAGACTTTTGTAGCGAGAAACGACTTTCACGTCGGCGAAGCCGCGAGCACACCTAGTATTTCATACTTCAGTATCGGGTGGAATATATCTGACCAAATTGGGAATACACACGTAAAAGAACAAAAATAGTTCGTTCCAATGACATGTTCCATGGTCACCCGAAACATAAGTCCCTGTTCTATAAGTCAAAAGATCCTCAATATCTTCGAAAATCAATTCGTTTACTTTGTTGTAAATTTTCATTGAGAACATGTTGGACAATTATCTTAATGTCAATAATTATTATTGTAACACATGTGTCAGCCGGGGTTTATTTGTCTACTTGTTGTGCCGGTGAGTACAGAAACTTACCCATTACCCGAGTTTGTGTTTGAATTATGTATCACCTCTATGTTAAAACTTGGAGTTATACCCTATAACCATTCAACAAAAATCACGCTTTTAAACCCGAAGACAAGGGTACAACCAACCCACTTATCGCCATATGTATTTCGTCCTGTGATGTGATAGGGAGCGAATATAGCCTACATCCGCCCTATTGTAAAGTTGCAAATACCTGCATTAGTCAGTAGTTTCTCTTTATTGGCAGTGACATTTAACGACAGAGGAAGGGAGACGAAACATCTTTGACATGAGAGAAGTATATATTTATAAGTAAGGTCTTGTGTTTACTACAGTTTCACTCATAATTAGTGATAATTCTATCGAAATCCCTTCACCTGACACCACTTCAATAAATTGACATATTATTAATGATAATAATCTAAAGTTACTTCACACCATATCCTAAAGCCATGAAAATAATTAATCTAATGTAAATATAGGATAGTATTTGTCAATATATTTCCTGTCACATAGCTAATGCCTACTATGTAATGTCCGGTTAATGTCATAGTCAAATTTGTCGGTCATATAATATACCATTTATGTGTTGGTTTATATTAGTTCTTTATAATTTTAAACGCATCACAAACAGACTACAAAAAGCGGCGATAGCCTAGTTGGGCGTGGAACGGACTGCCAAGACGAATGTCCGCAGGTTCAAATCCCAAGGGCACACACCTCTGACTTTTCTAAAAATCATGTGTGTATTCTTTTGTGAATTTATCGTTCGCTTTAACGGTGAAGGAAAACATCGTGAGGCAACCTGCACATCTGAGAAAATTCTCTATAGGAATTTCGAAGGTGTCTGAAGTCTACCAACCCGCACTAGGCCAGCGTGGTGGACTAAGGCCTAATCCCTCTCAGTAGTAGAGAAGGCCCGTGCTCAGCAGTGGGCAAATTTATAATACAGGGCTGATATTATATAAACAGATTACAGGATCAGGAGGCCGGCATAATTACGACGACTATCGAGGGGTAATCATCTCTCGTCAGTCAACATTCTATTGGACCTCACTCTACTTACCATCAGGTGCAGTAGACTCAGATTGCCGTGCCAGTATAAGAAACTGTGGTGGTCAAAATTGTGGTGGTTAAAACTGTGGTGGTCAAAATTGTGGTGGTTAAAACTGTGGTGGTCAAAATTGTGGTGGTTAAAACTGTGGTGGTCAAAATTGTGGTGGTCAAAATTGTGGTGGTTAAAACTGTGGTGGTCAAAATTGTGGTGGTCAAAATTGTGGTGGTCAAAATTGTGGTGGTCAAAATTTGGTTCAAAGACGTTACGTCCCGCACTCGCAATGTATTATTTAAAGGATTTTAACAAGCGATGTCGGATTCATAATGGCGTTTTTATTATGCAGGGCAATGACGTTTTACAAATAGACTAACAAAATGGCACATAAAAACGGCGCACTATTTGCTATAGTCACGTACTTGTACATATAATTACAAATTGGCTCGAAGAAGAAATAAAAAGATGCAGCATATATTAGCTAGAAAAGGATATACCTATATACATCGACAGTTACGTAACAACGTTAGTGCCGCACGCTCATTAGCTGTTAAGTCGGGCAATTACCTTACTTTCGTCTTGCCAGTATTGAGCTCGGACAACGTATCTATGTAATAAAAACATCTTAGATGCAGGGTACATAATATGATTTCCTCCAAAAACATTCGTTTTGCAAACTGGTTACAAACTTTTTGAATTCCTAACATACAATCTAAAGTTATCAATATAAGATCTGATAACAATTATCAGTGACCTGATCTACTACAGATAGAATTATTGTGAACTGCTCTCTTGAGAGTAAAAATGAATCCTAGAACTATAGATAACGTATATCGATATCATGTACTCTAACAAACTGACAACTCACCATTATGATACATTGTGTATACTTTGTATTTAATACGGGCAAACAAAAAGAAAGAGTTTCGCAAACTGACAATTGTTACCAGTTAGGTTTCCAATCGACAATAAACTCATTGTTCTTAGAAACTTGGTTGCTAATTGCTCTACCCTCAATAATACTGATTGTCATTTATAATTATTGCTTTGAACTCGTAAGATCTTATCCAGTTACAATGTAATATACTTGCCTTAATTATCGCGTTAGGTGATGCGCAGACGGAATTTTTATTGACAAACTTGACGAGACCTTACTACTTTGAAATTAAGGGCTACTTCAGCAAGTGTTGATGCCTCCATGGTACTTTATTGGTTTAGTTTTAATATACTGTATACGTTGACATCGTGATCGATTCTTACAACTGGTAAACATATTTTGGAGCATTTCTTTACTCAGAAAACACGTGACATACTTTAGATTTATGCCCAGTATTAAGCTTGGAATAAAGCTAAAAAAGCTTTTAAATTTATAAATGTTTCATTATATAACATCTTTCAAAGATATTATATTTTTTTATTTATTTATGAGTAGAGATAGTTTATTTATTTATGAGCAAATCATTTAACTAAACAGACACATCCATTAATAACACCACTACGAAATTTTAACTATAAACCGTTCATGCCAGCATTGCCTTTACATTAACAGTCTGCGTTTCCCGTTAAGCTTTCAATACGAAAGCAGTGCCAAGGTCGGTCGGTCGCGGCGTCGCTTCCGGGCCCCGTGCGTGTATCGCGCTTTGCTATATGCACTAGATTTAGTCATACCTGACGTGACTAGGATGTAAGATTGAAGGTCCTTTAAATTGAGAAATGGATCATTTATTTTTAAATGTTTCGAGATAGGTCTTTATTAATCAAAATCAATCGTGTAAACGACTGATAATATTGGATTATAATGTGATGTCTACAGAGTAATGTATAACTAGTGTGATGATTTAAAAAAAACACAAAAATCTCACTGAGTAAAATAATAAAATACTTTCATCATGTAGGCATATGAAAGGCTCTTATGACCTGTCAATACATGAATGTTAAAAATTTTCATTAAAATAATTTAGATTGAATATTTTGAGAAATATTACCACAGGCTTGCAAGTATAGAATATAATGACAGCAGGAACGAGATTAGGGCTATGGACGGAGAAATTGAGCTAATATTATAAAGAATAAAAGTTAGCTAGTTTTGATTAACTAATAAGCATATATAACTTATATTTTCGCATTATTTTCAATTTAGATTATATATTTTTAATATTTAAAAATGCATACAAAAATTTTCCAATGAAATTTGATGGCTATCTTATTTCAGACGAGAAGAAACGATTTAAGGCAAGCGCTTAAGCTTCGCATAGAAACCGAGTTAATAAAAGACTTTAAAGCTACTGTTTGCGGACAATCGTGACTTATATTTAAAATCCAGAAGAGGTCTTTGGGAGACAAAGCGTTGTATGACTAAGTTAATTTAGAAAATTAAGAAATACTGTGTGACATTCTGATGTTGCTTAGTCCGGCCTTGTGTACCAAATTGACTACAGGACATACTTTCACAGTACAGAACAAAAGAAGCTAGTCAGCATACATTAATTTCAGTTTCAAAAGGTCATGACTCTTGAACCCCACCTTCTCTTAGCCCTGAAACGTATCAGTTCAGGTTAAGGGCGAGCGCACACTACAATTTATCTCTAATATATACTTTTGATTTTATACGTTGTAATTGCAGAAAGTTGGAAAAGCTAATAAAAATATAAGGGAATTTGCAGAGTGGAAGTAAAGATGTAGTATATCTCTATAGCTATCTGAAGAAGTGTATACTTACTTATAAAGATAAAGATTAAGAAGTTAGATGGCTACCTGTAGTTTTAAAACTTATCAACCCAGTCAATCAATTTATCTGATTAGAGAAAAATACGAGTCAGAAAAAATATCAACTTCCATAACCTAGAGTGAGACAAAAGAATTAAGGGGGTCATACCTTACTAAATTTTACGTGTAAAATATCGCGCAGGAAATGAGCGCGTGCGCTGGTCTTTACGATGTAGTGTTCAGCAGAGATAGGTGGTCTGAATCGGCCTTTGTCTAAGAATGTAGCCGCGCCGAGGCTGACGGCTTTTGCTGATTTCTACCGACACATTTTAAACACAATTACGAGTATTTTTATGCACCCATATTGATTGATTCTTAGATAAATGTCTATACTTAAGGAGTTGATAAGATATTTTAATTGAATAAATAAGTCAAGATAAATTGTAAGGTGTTGTGACAATTCTATGACTGATATTAAATTTAATCTAATTATTTTTTTTTGCATTTTATTAACCAGTATTACAAATTATTTATATTATATTGAAAATTTTCAATTCGAGAATTAGAAAACAAGAGGAAACAAAAGGTGTGAATACCTAATTTAATTGTTTGTTCACCTAATTTCCATTTACTTAATATTTATAAATCATACCATTGCATTATTTCCTGTGTATGGGCTCATCGTCTTCCTCGTAACTTATAGCTGTCCAAGATACAAGCGCAATTTAGTTTGAGTGCAACTATTGTATACGCATTAGTTAATCGTATCGTATCGTATCAGCCTATAATGTCCCAATGTTGGGCAAAGGCCTCCCCAAGATCCTTCCATGAATCACGATCCTGCGCTATAGTGAACCAGTTATTTTTAAATGAATCCAGTTCGTCCCGCCATCTCTTCTTTGGTCTGCCGCCTACGAGCAGTGTCAGGGCTCCATAAGGTAGCAATCTTGGCCCAAAATTCGTCAGGCATACGACGTACGTGACCAGCCCAGTTCCATTTAAGTTTAGCGGCTTTCTGTGCTACATCGGCTATTTGAGTTAGTTAATATTTAACAAAAATGTAATAAAAACAATCAGCACAAATGCATGTACTAACATCTACGAGTATATATAGTATTAAAGTTCTTCAAATAAATATATCGTCATACTATAAGATCAATTTGAAATGTACGATTTCAATATATAACCTCAAGACGCTATTACCAAGTTTATGATTTCTAAGAACATGAAACAAGTTTGTCATTGAAGTAAACTTGCCCCGGGTCTTTGATATTAACATTAATTGCGAATAACTCAGTGCGGTTGGCTCGTGACTTGATGTTACTATCCTAAAGATTTGCGATTTATAAGAATTATTGGAAAGGATGTTTTTATGGACTCTCAGTTGGAAGGAATATAAAAGATTTTAGGTAATTTTCACATTAGTCCAGCAGAGACCATGTGAGGTTTTGTTTTATTTATTCCTTTGAATAACGAGGCGAGCTTGCCGTTAGTGATGGTAACCGATATGACGCCCATAAACAGTAGAAACACCATCCAACTCCTTGAATTACAAGCCTATTGAACGGACTATTGAAGCCCGGTGGCCCCGTATGCGTCGAAGGTCACCGCGGATTTTGTTTGGTGTGCCGGAGTGGGATATACAGGGGTTAGGGATTCGGGCCAATGCTCGCTCGGATGATGTTATACTCCCGAGTGTTGACATTGGGCCGTAAGACTAAAAACCAACATAACCGACCCATTCACCCCAAGTGACGGTAGCGATAACGCGTTTGTTGCCCTCCAAAAAAGGCGAGTAGATTGTGCGTCTAGTTATTCAGTATATTAAATAAGAGATTTGATATATTCCGACTAAGCAACCTAGTCAAGCGACTTATGAAAAGATAAGTGAAAGGGGTCAAGTTCTACCAAACCTACTATCTTGACCTTTAACACCTTCCTAATACGGTATATTCTAAATTAAGGTTGCACGTTTTATGCATATTAATTAATGTTTATTTTCTTCCATAACAGTAAGTAATTCGGTGACTTTTTGTACTCTAGCTAAATGGTAAATTTATGATATTATTTTCTGTGACTGCTTAGGGGGCCTAGTTGTATTACGGTCCGACTTCAAATTTATTATTAGGGTTCGATTCCCAGGTCGGGAAAAATGTTATTGGGTTTTCCTACTTAGTATCAGCCCGGAGTCTGAAATTTGTACCCGATGTAGCGACAGGATAGTTCCTTATTACATCATGGGATGGTAAACATACGGCTGAAAGTCGGTGCACTGATTACGCCTCTGCTTAATCGTTCGGGGATAAAAGGTGTGTGTGTGCTCGCATCATACGAACATTTGTATCGCTACGGAGATGGAACCCGCTACCTCTCGTTCAACAGCTCACTTATCGCTATGCTACATACTGTTTACGAATAGTCGCGACGCTTGTCATTATGAAGAGCTTATTCGTCTCGTGATTTACTAAATTTGAAATAAGACAGATATTGACATTCCTATCATCAGTCTGATGCCACGCATCAGGTGAGTATGTCCCTCACCAACTCGAGACAGTGCTCCAAAGAGCTGATCAAGCAAAATAAGCCTTAAATAGAGGATCTACTGATGATAACATAATGCTCTTGCTACCCCGTCATGAATATATATGTAAGCACACAGAATGACTGCCTCAGTGGCATAGTTCTACTTGTGTACGGCAGTGCTCTGAGGTCCTGGGTTCGAATCCCAGGTCGGACAAAATGTTTGGGTTTTTCTGCTCAGTATCAACCCGGAGTGGAATCTGTGCCTGATATGGCAATAGGCTCGCCCCCTATCAAATCATGGGTCCGAACACATTTGACGAAAAGTGTGTGCCCTGGTTGCACCTCTGCATACCCCTTCAGTCTTCATTTAACGGTGAAGGAAAACATCGTGAGGAAACCTGCACATCTGAGAAGTTCTCTATAGGAATTTCGAAAGTGTGTGAAGTCTACCAGTCCGCACTAGGCCAGCGAGGTGGACTAAGGCCTAATCCCTCTCAGTAGTAGAGAGGCCCGTGCTCAGCAGTGGGCAAGTAGATAATACAGGGCTGATATTATTATTATATTATTATACCCCTTCAGAGATAAATGCGTGATGTGTGTATGCACAAACAGACAGTCGAGTAACTTGCTCGCTCCGTCAGTTGTATAATAATATTCAAGGAGTGGGCCAGTAACGTGTCTGCCAAGTATTCGGCACAAACGAGGCTAATGCTTTTGTAATCTGACACATGAGCATTCATCATTCATGCTCGTCAGCACGTGTAGACCCACAGCCTTCGTGCTCGAAATCTTCTTTATTGTTTATAAAACAAATATAACGTAAGAATTAAATACGTAGAGCAAGTTAATTATTAAGAATCAGGTGCGGGAGTAAGACTTATACCTGCAAGAATCATATTAATGACAATGTATATTAAACATAAAAATGTTGTTATAAATTATATTTTCACACAAATAACATTTTAAGATGATCACATGAATATTTATTTAGCGGTACTTTCTTGGCTTACTCTTATAATACATGGCAGCTCGTTGATGTCTAATTTACGGGGAGCAAGTATTATTATGATATCTATAATTCGCATTTAAGAAATAAGTAATGTAAATCAAAATTACATATTTCTTAGTGAAATGTTCATGATTCTGCCCTACAAGGTTTATCTGATCATATATGCCCTATAAAATATAAGTTCCAATGTATTAGGTAACACTGTGAATTTTCTTATACATTTTGGGCGGAAATGGACTATCTAGCAGTTCACTATAAGAGCGTGGTGAGCCGTCCTACATAGACCAGTGTCGGGATTGGAACAACAGTCTATAATACTATTGGGCTGATATTAAGTATATCAAAAGAAGCTTTGATAGCTTAGTTACTGTATAAACGGACTGCCAAGACGCAATATCCGCAGGTTCAAATCCCAAGGGCACACACCTCTGACTTTTCTAAAATCATGTGTGTATTCTTGTGAATTATCGGTCGCTTAAAGCGACGAAACCGTGAAGGAAAACATCGTGAGGAAACCTGTACATTTGAGAAGTTCTATATAGGAAACCGGAAGGTATATGAAGTCTACCAATCCGCACTAGGCCAGCGTGGTGGACTAAGGCCTAATCCTCTCAGTAGTAGAGGAGGTCCGTACCCATCAGTGGGACAGTATTTAATTCAGGGCTGATATTATATCAAAAGACTTGGTTTATGTTTCTTTACTGTATAAAGCTGTATAATTGTATACGTGATCAATAAACAAATTTTATGTAACAAAAGGACACTATGCAAAACATGAAGACTCCTGGTCTATGTCTGGACATGTTAATGTTACGCGCGGTGTCAGCCGTGTGATAAAATATCGTCGTAATCTGCTCTGTACCTCTTTAGAACAAGTTTAACTTTGTCCCTAACCGTCTGTTAACATTAGGATTGTAAGAAGCGTACTAATTTATAAATAGTTGTGTTTTATGTACAATAACTTGTATCTTTACTTGAGTCTCGTCATATACAAGACGAATACAGTGACGCTGTCAACTATGATCAAAACATAAATGGTTTTCAAAATAAAATAAATCCTTCCTGATCTAATTTTGGCGACGGCGGCCAGTCTCAACGGAGATCTGCTAGGTACGCAGGAGATATTATAGTGCTTGTATGCGTAATACTCTGGTGCACTCTCTGTTCCGTCACTCTTATAGTGCGGTGAGACGGCAATCTGATATGACCGGAGAGAGATCAGGTGCAAGACCAACGGCTATTTTATGTACATTCCGAGGGACTAGGGTTTCACATAATCAACGTCCTGACTCCTAGTTGTTACTGAGTAATTATCGAAAAACACAGTCACAATGTTTTTGATCTTAGCCGAGACTCAAACCCGGGAAGTCAAAGCAGTCGTCGTTCCGCTTACGCAATACAACTACGACACGAAGGCAGTTAAATGTTCTAGGTAACACTAATAGGGAGTGGAAATATACTATGGTAACTAGAAATCGGCACTATTCAAGAAGATTGTATGCTGTGAACATTACGAATGCGGTGAAAAATATGTTAATATAAAATGTCAAAAAAGAATAAAAAAATACTTTTTCATAAAATTTCTTAATATCTACGAAAATGAAGCCGCAAGACATATCTATAAAAAAAAATAGTCGTTAAAATAATACGTAATGTGATATTTTATATTATGCCACTGTGGGTACAAAATAGATTCCAAACTTAATATTTTACAATTTCAAAGTAGCTATATAATACTAAAAGCCTGATATTAACTGTAATATTATCTTCATACTGATCGTTAAGCGGTTAAGTGAGATCCCGTCATAGGCTCCGAT